>NW_027196595.1:0-52500 GCF_038502225.1 Cherax quadricarinatus | reverse complement strand
AAAAGCCCATGACTCTTGCCTGCAAGACTTGCCTTGGAACTGGCTGCCAATATGCCGAAAAATGCTTAAAAATAAAGGTCCTGAAGATAAAGACGTACAAACTATGCTATTTGCTCTTAAGTGCCTGCACACTGTAGTCAAAGCATAATAGTTTTACCATCTTATGAGCAAGAGATTGTAATAACTCACTACAATGGATACATTACAAATCTTTTCATGGAACATTGCTTCCATCAGGAAGCGGTTGCCTGACTTATATCACATTAGTGCAACCAAGAATATTGATGTCATCTGTTTGCAGGAATGTAGATTGAAAGATGGAGCACCTCCAACAAACTTGCCTGGATATGCAGCTGATAACCTAAGGTCAACCAACTGTTGTGTGATGTATGTCAGAAAGAACTTGCCACATTCACTCCTTTCCTTGCAGAGTCGAGTTAACATGCAGTATCATGGTGTCAAAGTATATGCAGGCGATTTTTCCATAAACATTTTTAATCTCTATGCCCCAGCGAACCAGCTTCGACCTGATGCTTTACCAGATCGCATCAATAGTGAACCTACCATCATTCTTGGAGATTTTAATGCCAGACATAAGAATATTGGTTGGTCTATAACAAACACCAATGGAACTAAACTAGTGAGATTGCTAAATGAGCATGATAATGTTCGAATTGTGGGCACTACTGAGCCTACTCACATATATGGTGGCATACTAGATCTGTGTCTTGGATTTAATACATCATATACGATGCATGACTCTGTCATAGTTGATGATCTTCTATCTGATCACTTCCCAAGACTAACAACTGTCAATCTTGATCACATCTCCAGCAATCAAGGAGCTAAATACAGAAGGAGGAAACTTATTCTCAAACCAGAATACAGAGACAACTTTATTAACCACTTGGATCAATGGTATAAGAATTACGAGCCCATTGGCACACAAAAATTTAATGATGATTTAATTACCACTATTGAGAGTGTTCTCACAGATCAAGTGGGTAGGAATAGGAAACAAAGACCCTCCACTATAAATAACAATAAAAACCAATGTAAATACTATAATGATCCACAGCTGCGCAATCTAACACATGCAGCTAGGAGGATTGGTAAAGCATACCGTGAATGTAGAACCCCAGACCTGCTCAGAACGTTCCAAGCTGCACTAACAAATGCAAGGAATAGAAAGGAAGAACTTAGGCAACAGGAATGGGAACAGTTTGTTAGTGGATTAAATAGGTCCACCCCTTTGAGTTTGGCTTGGAAAGGTATAAATAAAATAACCAGGAAAAAGACTGGCAATGTTGCTCATCCCTTTCCTCTTGAAAAAGCAAATGACCTCATAAATGACTGGTCCAAAACATCCAGGCATGAAAACCTTCCATCTCATATTAGAAAAAATTTAGAGAGTACTTCTGAAGAAATGTTGAAACTGATTAATTTTATGAGCCAAAATATTGATGAGAGTGATTGCCTCTTTACCGAGTATGAATTAGATAATGCATTAACCAAAGGTCGATCAACTGCTCCTGGAGAGGATGGTATAACCTATGATATTCTCAGAACTCTAAGGCACGTGCCTGATAACCCTTTGTTGGCACTGTATAATCTCAGTTACATTGAGGGCGTTCTTCCTACTTCCTGGACCAATAGTCTCATTGTGCCTATCCCTAAGCCCCAACAGCCTGATACATTTAGGCCGATCTTCTTAACTAGTTGTCTTTGTAAAACTTTTGAAAGAATGATACTTAACAGACTGTACTACAGAATCAGACACCAACTTTCCCCTTACCTCTATGGGTTCATGAAAGGTAAAAGTGTGCAGAACTGTATTTCCACCTTTCTCACTGCACACACCTCTACTAGTTTTACCACTTTTCTTGATCTAAAATCTGCATTTGATATTGCGAACAGAACCGTTATACTACATGAACTAGCCAAAATGAATATTGGTGGTAGCTTACTCTGCTGGATAATAGGATACCTGTCAAATAGAGTATCCTCTGTCCTTTACCAAGTGATTCTAAAGAAATGTCTTTAGGTACACCGCAGGGAGGAGTTCTTAGTCCCATGCTATTTAATATTCTGATTAATGCTCTCCTAAATGCTCTACCTGCCTCACCTAAACATATAGCTATAAGCTATGCTGATGATATCATGATCCATACAACAGGGCATAAGAAGATGAATATCATTCTTAATGAAGCTCAAGCAATTTGTAATCGACTAGGCCTTATAATATCTTCCTCTAAAACAAAGATATAAACAAGCAAACGACATCCCCCACCCATCTATTTGCAGGGTGAAATATTAGCTACGTTAAAACTTACAGATATCTTGGTGTAGATGTACCCTTTAACAAATCCACTATACCACAACTAAACAAGAAATATAAAGCTAGGCTAAATGCTCTCAAAGCTGTTGCTGGTTACAATCCCAACTATGGTGCTAATGTGAGAATCGTGAGAATGATGTACATAGCCTATGTTAGGTCCTTAATTGATTATGCTGCTCCCATGTTGATATTAGCTAGAGAAAGTTCTCTCCGACCCTTGGAGTTAATGCAAAATGAAGCTCTCAGGATTATTCTTGGCTGTCCCAGATCTACAAAAGTTCTTAACATGAGGAAGGAGCTTGGTATTTCTAGTATCAGTGATAGGATTGTTGAAATTAACACTCTACTCGGTATTAGAATGTTGAGAAACGAACCAGACACTGTCACAGTGAATCTTACCAAGTGTCTAGAGGTAAATACACACAGATCTAAATGGATTGTGAAAACGTGCAATTGCATTAAGTTTTATAACCTGCATGAACTGTATCACTGTAGGCAACAAGAGCATTTCACCCCTCCATGGAAGATGTGTTCATTTAATATCACATACCTACAAGTCCCTCCCAAGAAGCTCATTGCTAGTAATCCCTTCCTTAAATCTCTTGTTAGAGCAACTGCTCAAGAAGAAATTTCTCACCTAGCTGGTAGTAATAAGTTATCACAAGTTATATACACTGATGGATCTAAACAGGAGTCTTCTGGCAGGGCTGTATCTGCTCTTGTTGCCACCTCCCTAGTTAAGAACGATAATAAATTTGTTGAGTTAGGCATAAGAATTAACAACTGGGCGTCTACACTGCAAACTGAATTGTTTGCAATCCTAATGGCGCTAAAGCTAACCTATGACACTGAGCTTGACTCTATCATCATTACTGATTCTATGTCATCATTGAAGGCTCTTGACTCATATAATGACTCCAACAACATGTTCATTGGAGAAGCCAGGTATAGATACTCAAAAATTAGGGACAAAGGAATTAATGTACAATTTCTATGGATCCCATCACAAATTGGATTACTCTTTCATGATAAAGTTGATATGTTAGCCAAGAAGAGTACCCAGAAGGAGAATGTAGAATATAACTTTGGTATAACTGTGTCTATCATTAGGAATAATATTAGGAGAGAAGTAAATAATGAAAATGATTGTTATAGGAATGCAGTTAGAAGCCTGAGTAGATCTATAACCCACTATGATAACATGAACGTAGATAAGTATGTTTATGGAGCAACTTGCAATGTGAACAGACTGACTGATGTTGTAGTGGCCAGGCTTAGGCTTGGTTACAAGTACTTCTGGCAGTTTGGGAGACACACAGATGATGATCAAACTAAATGTAAATTATGTGATCAGGCATATGGTCACTCTCTTGAACACTATGTGCTTAATTGTCCACTCATTGAGGAATACAGAGACAGACAGTATAATAACCTATGTGACATGTCAAGATATCTTATTAATGAAAATAAGATACCAGATATACTAAGCAAATTTCCTAAATTTGCTTGTAACAGATAAGTGAACTATAGATATGTAGATATAAATCCATATGTATTCCTGTTAACCCTTTGGGGCCTAGTTCCTAGGCCTTTTGTGTATCCATATGCTCTCGTGCTACCGTCCACAGGATGGATATGGGGTGCACAATAAACTAGCCACTTCGGTGGCAAAATCTAATCTAATCTAAATCTTTAATGAATTTAAAGACAAGCCATACCCCGGCCGGGATTGAACCCGTGGTCAGAGAGTCTCAAGAGTTGTAACTCTTAAGAGTTTACCCAAAGATGAGTATTTAGATCCATCAATGACTCTTTCTGTTGTGTCTGCTGTATTTACACAACTTATTTCTGCTGTGTTCAAGCAGACTGTTTCTTCTGGCATAATGTGAGCTTTTTGCTGAGGCCAGTTATTTTCATTAGAGAGCCAGTTCGGTCCGTGGAGCCATAATTTACTATCCACAAATTTCTTGAGTGGGGCACCACGTGACAACATGTCAGCTGGATTCTCTTGGGTAGAGACGTGGAGAAAGAGATAATCTCTCTGCATCTCTTTTATTTCTGCTACTCTGTTCTGTACATAGACAAACTTACTCTTATTATTTCTTAACCACTGGAGAACTGCTTGATTATCACTCCAGATCACGTTTTTTTCAATACTGAGATGATCAAGTGCTTTGCTGAGATAGACAGCTAATTTTGTACCTACATAGAGTGCTGTCAGTTCCAATTGTGGTACTGTTCTGACCTTCAAGGGTGCTACCCTGGCCTTTGAAGTAATTAGTGAACTTGTTTCAGCATTACTCATGTAAGCTACAGCGTCATAACCTCTGGTTGACGCATCACAGAACACATGTAATGTGTAATTGTTTCCCTCTTGACCTATTTGTCTGGGAAATTTAATTTGATGAAGTTGTTTAAACTCCTTGGATATTTCATCCCATGCTTGACTCATTTCTAGAGGCAAGTTCTCATCCCATCCAATTTTGAGCTTCCATGCATCTTGCATAAGCATTTTACCCTTCATGGTAATTGGTGAGACAAGTCCTAGAGGATCAAAACATTGTGATACCTCTGACAGTAAACTATGTTTAGTGAGTGTACTGCATGATTTATTGTTTATCTTTTTGAGACTCAAAGTATCTTCCTGTGTGTTCCAATTAAGTCCCAGCATATTGCTGCAATCAGGAATTTCAGCTTCAGGGAAATCTTCTTTGACAAGTTCCCTTAATTGCTTTGAATTTGTATTCCACATCCTTAGAGGCATATTTGCTTCTTTCATCTCCTTGTTAGCATCTCTGTATAAGGATTTCAAATCCTCCTCTTTATTCACAGTACCTTGAAGATTGTCCACATAGAAACTTTTCTTTAAGATTTCTTTGAAGGGACTTTCAGATTTCTTCAAATGTGTATTTAGAGTAGCTTCTAGTAAGAATGGAGAGGATGTTGCACCAAATAATACTGATTTGAAACGATAAGTTTTCACAGGACTCTGAGGATCATGTGGATTTTCAGGCCACAAGAATCGAGTATAATCTCTATCTATTTCTTGTAGTCCTACTCTTAAGAAAGCTTTGGAAATATCAGCCGTGTAGGCATATGGGTTTGTGTGAAATTTCATAAGCACGTCTCCAAGCTTCTCAGTTAGTGAGGGTCCGGTCATCAGACAATCATTAAGACTTGCTACATCTTTATTTGCACGTGCGCTGCAATTATATACAACACGTAGTGGAGTGGTTTCAGAATCTTTCCTGACTCCATGGTGCAGGAGATAATGAGCTTCTGTCTTCAACTTATCTTCGACTATTTCCTCAATGAATTTATTGTCCAACTGTTCTTGTATGATATTATCATAGACAGTCAGTAGCTCTGGTTCCTTCCTGAGCTCATGTATTTGTGCTTTCATCTGTCCGAAAGCCATGTGATAATTGCTAGGCAGATGTGGTGAATTTAATTTCCATGGTAACCTAACCCAATACTGTCCATCTTTATATTTGACAGTGTCCAAATATTGGCTATAAGTCTGAGACTCTTGTGGGCTCGGTTTATTTACATCAATACCTATCGCGTCTAAATCCCACAACTTATCAATTGGTTCATTCATTTCTTCCAGTAATGATAATTTTTGTTGTGGTACATGATCAGCGCTTGTTCTTGTAACCAGTACATTTTCCACTGAATCAATATCAGCTTCTTTCCCACTTTGAGAGGGAATGGGACCACATATCATGTGGCCTCCTGCTGTTTTCAGCAAGTGAACATCATGTTTACTTACCAGATTTTGCACAAAACAGTGATAATAATCACTTCCAATGATTAAATCAATTGGACTAATTGTGTCCATCTGTATGTCAGGACAGGCTAACTTGACCTTAGCTGCTTTCAGTGCTGCAACTGTTTCTTTTAATCCCTGGATCTGCACAGACTTAGGCAAATCATCTACTACCACAGTTTCTACTGTCTTTTTCCTGTTTCCTAGACCAACAGTGATTCTGGCTAGGTCATAAGTCTGTTTACCAGAATTGTGGAAAAAATCAGCTACATGTATATCTAACTGTACTTTGGCATAGGGTTGTTTATTCAGTTTCTGTAACACTGTTCTTCTTATGAAGGACCTTTGTGAGCCTTGATCAAATAGTGTTAGCACATTGGTTTTGTGTAATTTATTAGATAACTCAACTCGAGCTATCGGGAGAGCAGTTGCTTTAAACTTATCTCTCACATTTAATGCTGTTGCTTGTTGACTTCCTGATTCTGTGGAAGTCTTCTGCTGTTCAGCAAAAGTATTTGGGCATAATGCTGTATGATGCATACCCTTGCATTTAAAACACTTCTTCAGTGAGCATTTACCTCCCTTGTGTTCACCTAAACACTTGATGCACCTTTTCAGCTGATGAACACGTTGTTTACGTGCCTCCATTGATGTGTATTGAATACAATACTGTGCCCAATGTGTTCCATCACAAAGTACACATTTTGGAGTACGTTTATGTGTGACAGTTTGTTTACTGTCTGTTGTATTCGCAGCTTGATAAATGCCTATATGGGATTTCCCATTCTGTGGTTTAGTGGGAGTAGGTATACTCTTTTTATACTGAGTTGAAGGTTTATTATCCACGAGATTTGTGGATTTTTCATCTTGTCTCGTTGCTTGCATGCATGAAACTATTGTTTGTAAACCATTGCTAATTTCCTCACAAGTGAAATAGCGTTTATTGAACATAATATTTAATCGTTCAATAGTTTGTGGTGACAGCTTATCCTGTACAATACCACTGATAAACCAATCACATTGCCTTAGGTCATATTTAGCACCTAGAGATCTGAGACTATTGTCTAATGTGATTCTAAATGCCTGTAAGTCGGAAAAACAATGTTTGGGTGGCTTCAAGCTTGATATTAAGACTGCATGTCTAACTCTGGCCTTGTCAGCATCAAAGTAATTGCCTGCTAAGACACGTAAGGCTATTTGATAATTGCCTTTAATCACCGGAAATGACTTAATCAGTTCATAGGGTTCTCCCTTCACAAGACATTTAAGATAACTGAACTTAGCAATTTCATCTATGTCAGTTCGTGAATTTACTATGGATTGAAAACCACTAATGAATTCTTCATAATTATGACCTTGGAAAATAGGTAATGACAATGTAGGTAAGCTTGGTAATGGGACACTTGTTGATGTTACAGGTGTAACAGGTGTTTGACCACTAGTTACAGTAGGTCTCTGTGACAGAGTTTTACGGCAGATAGCCTGTACTCTTGTCCACCTTAATTTTTAATTTCACCCTCAGATGGATCTGATTCATGAAATTTATTTTCATAATCTGTATAGTCTGAATTAATTATTTTCAGACGTTGTGTAAGTAATTCAAATTTGACCTCAAGATCATCAAAATCTATGTTTGTATCCTGAGTTAATCCTATACAGACTGAAATTAGATTTTCTAATTGTGTAATCTTAGTCTGTAAAGACTGAAACTGAATTTTCAAACAAGCCATTTTAAAGGTATATTGAAAATTCTAGCACCACACTTAGTGTGTTTAAAAAACACTGTACTACTATAAACAGCTGAGTTTTTGTTATGCTTAAGTCAGCAATAATCGAGTCAGACACTACTGACCCACTAAGCTTAGCCTCAGGGCCAATGACCATGAAGGGTACAGAGTACATATGGCTGGTGTTTATGGCTTGAGTTTGCTGTGTCAGCCTGACCACGATGATTAATCGTAAATAATGTTATACACTTCATTCACTATACACTATAAATGTCACTGTATAACTGTAAATTACACATGAATATTACTTACACATATATAAATGTCACTGTTAATATGTATTTGAAAGCTTACACTTTATATATATAGTTCCTTTAATATAACAGTTATATCTATAAGAAACAAACTTTAACACAATCTTGTCTCTTAATTTCTGTTTATAAACATTATAAACACTATGTGTATATACACTCAGACAAACCGAACATCAGTTGGGTTGTTGTTGTCGTAGTCAGCGATTTTCGAGCTTCGAGCAGTGGATGCCGGGTGCCATCCCCCGTTTTCTTGTTGGGTGAGTCACTCAGCTCTCGTTTTCTTTGGGTGAACGCTGGGTGAGTGCCCATTTTCTTTTGGCTGCCCATTCTCTGTGATTGAGTCTGGAGGGACTCATTTATACTGATTTATATTGTAAAACACTAGTTTTACAGCTTTTTTCGAAGGACCTTGGGTCGTAGGTTATTTGTACACTGTAGTAGAACATATTTGGACCACAGTGTGGCCTTTATCCGGTTTGAGCATGACCAAAATGTTGAGAAATAGCTTTACCAGCTAAGTTTAAATATAGGGAAAGTTAACTTAGAAAGACAGCTCATCGCCTGCACAGCCGCCCCTGCAGACGAGGTCTTGAGGAGCTGTCGAAGTCATTCCTCAACGGGCTGAAATGAGTTATAATGCATAAACAATAAATTACCCCTAGAGGGTGTTATGTCAGCATATTTCATTCACTGATTGCTGACAAACTTACGTGTGTGGACTCAAAGGTCCACATATCACCGGGGTTTATGATAAGTGACTAACTCACGACTTTATACTCAATTGCGCAGTCAATAGTAGTACATCACGAGTTAGAACACTTACCTGGGTATATGTATCTGACCCGTAATTATGCCCATTTATACGTTGAGTTGATTGAAGAATAGTGTTTTTTGAAGAATGTCCCACTACACTCTGTTGGATCACAACACTCATTGTTACACTGTTCATCAATAATTGTTCACACAATATCACTAAAGAAGCTGATCACACTTCTCTGTAAGTGTTTATCGTGTTTTGTGAGACACTTTGTTCACACTAACACACAGATCGTTCTTTGTTGGTTATCCTAGCGTCAGTGTCACTCTCAGTAGAGTCAAAAGTAATCTGAAGATGCCACAGCACCCCACGCCGTTACTCCCCTAGCACAAAGGAAAAGCTGACCTAGTACTTTTACTTCCTTGCCACTTCCTCCATGAAGCAAAGCAGAATGTTTGATTCTTGCTGTCTTAACCCTTTGACTGTCGCGGCCATATATATACGTCTTAAGAGGCACCGTGTTTGACATATATATACTAAGATAAGATAAGATATGATAAGATTTCGTTCGGATTTTTAACCCCGGAGGGTTAGCCACCCAGGATAACCCAAGAAAGTCAGTGCGTCATCGAGGACTGTCTAACTTATTTCCATTGGGGTCCTTAATCTTGTCCCCCAGGATGCGACCCACACCAGTCGACTAACACCCAGGTACCTATTTGCTGCTAGGTGAACAGGACAACAGGTGTAAAGAAACGTGTCGAAATGTTTCCACCCACCGGGAATCGAACCGGGGCCCTCCGTGTGTGAAGCGGGAGCTTTAGCCACCAGGCCACCGGGCCACAAACTCTAGCGGCTTCAAATCAAGCAGGAGAAAGCTGGTAGGCCCACATGTGAGAGAATGGGTCTGTGTGGTCAGTGTGCACCATATAAAAAAAATCCTGGAGTACACAGTGCATGAGAAAAAAAAAACTCCGACCGTTTCTTTTAATTAAAACGCCGACTTTGTGGTCTATTTTCGTATAGTATTTATGGGTGTATTCTCGTTTTCTTGGTCTCATTTGATAGAATGGAAAACATTTTATAGAAATAGAGGTGATTTTGATTGATTTTACTATAAAAAGAACCTAGAAATGGAGCTCAAAGTAGGGGAAATGTTTGATTTTTGCCAATGTTCAAAAGTAAACAAATGATGCCATTGTCCAATAAATGTCCAACTAGCCATTCTAATATGCAGTCATGAATGGGTTGATGTTATTTATACAATTATTACAGTATTGCAGTAGTCTGCATAATAGTAAGTCTTCTATTTTTTGTTTGAATAAAAATTCAAAATAGAAAGCAAGAGTAATATCAGAGGGGCCTGGAGACATGACTGATGAGCAAAGAAAATGTTATTTTAGAGCCAGGAATGTCTGCATTGCTCATTCTGGACCTTATTTTGATGAAATTGTCATATTTTTTAGTTTTCATGAAATTGGCCAAATTGCAAATTTCTGATCACATTATTAGGTAGTTGAAATAAAAAAATGGGCAGTTTCTTGTACTCAATCGATAGAAAAAATGGAGTTCTAAAGAAGTAGCATGAGTTTGGGCGACTGGAACAATGGAATTAGCCGAAAATAGGGCTCAAAGTGGGCGAAATCGCCAATTCGTAAACAGCGCAGAGGTCGCTAACTTCGCAAGAGCATAATTCCGTCAGTTTTCCATAAAATTTCGTTTTTTGGTGTCATTACAATCGGGAAAAGATTCTGTATCATTTAATACGAAAAAAAAGTTTTTTTTTTTAAATTTTGCGACGCCAGGAGACACCTCAGGATTGGGGGTTGCGACAGTCAAAGGGTTAAGCATAGACAAAAATATACACTATCTTTACCGTGATAATAAAGTGGGAGCAGGATTTTCCTTAATTGTCCTGCTAAGGTAAGAGATGGACTGTCTCTTATTAAACTACACTTTGCAACACTGGACCGCAAGGAGCATCGGTCGAAATGACCACGTCCCATACTGGTACTGCATCTGGGATCAATTACTCGCTATAGCAGTAAACAAGATGCTTTCCCCTTCTGATAGGGCTGGGCCCCTCAGGGCTGAAAGGGGCTGAAGGGGGCTGATACCCCCTCCTGGAGAAAATTTCTCCACAATTGTACTGTATGGTAGAATGTACCATATGGTACCAATGCACCATATGGTACCATAAGGTACCATTGCACCATATGGTACCACTGTATCATATGGTACCATTGTACCAAATGGTGCCGTTGTACCATATTCTACCATATGGTACCATTGTATCATACGGTACCATTGTATCATATGGTGCCATTGTACCATATTGTACCATATGGCACAATTGTACCATATGGTACCATTACATCCTATGGCACCATTGTACCATATGGCACTATATGGTACCGTTGTATTCAACACAATAAATGCACTAATATTTTCATCATTTTGTTTACAATAAACTTGTAAACAAGTTTTGTAAGCAATATAATGATAAACAAATTAGTGCAGTTATTGTGTTGAATACAATGAATGTACACTTATACAATATACATTACATTGGGCTCACAGGCCACAATTACTAGAAAAAGAAAAAAATTAGAAAAGAAAAGAAAAAGGTATAAAAAACATAAAATAAAAAAATGCGATTTTGTGGAAGTCGCTGATGTTGCCGCCACCCGGTCATTTTGGGTCAACTTCCCGCCACTGTATCTCGGTAAGTACTGATCAGAATTTTTTGTTTTGTTTTATTACCTTCACAAAAATATTATCTTTAATTTTGTAAGAAAAAATTTTTTTTTTTTTTTCAAAATTTCTTGGACACTGGGGCACCCCTTCAGATTTTGGCCATAGACCCTGAAAGGGTTAACACATCGGCCGATTCCCACCAAGGCAGGGTGGCCCAAAAAAGAAAAACTTTCATCATCATTCACTCCATAACTGTCTTGCCAAACGGGTGCTTTACACTACTGTTTATAAAACTGCAACTTTAACACCCATCCTTCAGAGTGCAGAAACTGTACTTCTCATCTCCAGGACTCAAGTACAGCACTGGTGGTTTCCCTGAATCCCTTCATAAATGTTACTTTGCACACACTCAAACAGCATGTCAAGTATTAAAAAACCATTTGTCTCCATTCACTCCTATCAAATACGCTCACACATGATTACTTGAAGTCCAAGTGCCTCGCACACAAAACCTCCTTCACCCCCTCCCTTCAATCTTTTCTAGGCTGATCCCTACCCCACCTTCCCTCCACTACAGATTTATACACTCTCGAAGTCATTCTGTCTTGTTCCATTCTCTCTACATGTCTGAACCACCTCAACAACCATTCCTCAGCCCTCTGGACAACAGTTTTGGCAATCTTGCACCTCCTAACTTCAAAACTATGAATTCTCTGCATTATATTCACAGCACACACTGAACTCAGACATGACATCTCCACTGCCTCCAGCCTTCTCCTCGCTGCAACATTCATCACCCATGCTTCACACCCATATAAGAACGTTGGTAAAACTATACTCTCATACATTCCCCTCTTTGCTTCAAAGGACAAAGTTTTTTGTCTCCACAGAATCATAAGTGCACCACTCATTCTTTTCCCCTCATCAGTTCTATGATTCACCTCATCTTTCATAGACCCATCTACTGACATGTCCACTCCCAAGTATCTGAATACATTCATCTCCTCCATACTCTCTCCCTCCAATCTGATATTCAATCTTTCGTCACTTAATCTTTTTGTTATCCTCATAACCTTACTTTTTCCTACATTCACTTTCATCCACCAACCTGTGCAACTTCTCTTCAGAATCTCCCAAGAGCACAGTGTTATCAGCAAAAAGTAACTGTGACAACTCCCAGTTTGTATTTTATTTTTTATCTGACCTATTTTTACTGGGAAATAATCTCCCTCTTTCCAACTTACTCCAACCTGAGCCTCACTATCCTCATAAAAGCTCTTCACTGCTATCAGTAACCTACCTCCTATACCTGCAACATCTGCCACATTGCTTCCCTATCCACCCTGTCATACGCCTTTTCCAAATCCAGAAATGCCACAAAAACCTCTTTAGCCATATCTAAAAACTGTTCACCTATATATTTCACTGTAAACACTTGGTCTACACACCCCCTACCATTCCTAAAGCCTCCTTGTTCATCTATCCTTCTCTCCATCTTACTCTTAATTCTTTCAATAATAACTTTACCATACACTTTACCAGGTATACTCAACAGACTTGTGTTACTCTGGTGGTTAATGTACATGTTACTATGTATGATAATTTTTGTGTTACTCTGCTGGTTAATGTACATGTTACTATGTATGATAATTTTTGTGTTACTCTGGTGGTTAATGTACATGTTACTATGTATGATAATTTTTGTGTTACTCTGGTGGTTAATGTACATGTTACTATGTATGATAATTTTGTGTCACTCTGGTGGTTAATGTACATGTTACTATGTATGATAATTTTTGTGTTACTCTGCTAGTTAATGTACATGTTACTATGTATGATAATTTTTGTGTTACTCTGGTGGTTAATGTACATGTTACTATGTATGATAATTTTTGTGTTACTCTGGTGGTTAATGTACATGTTACTATGTATGATAATTTCTGTGTCACTCTGGTGGTTAATGTACATGTTACTATGTATGATAATTTTTGTGTTACTCTGGTGGTTAATGTACATGTTACTATGTATGATAATTTTTGTGTTACTCTGCTGGTTAATGTACATGTTACTATGTATGATAATTTGTTTAAGTGTATTTATGTGTACTTGTACCTAAATAAACTTACTAACTGACTGGGTTATTCTTGGTTAAATAATGAGGACCCCAATGGAAATAAGAACCCTAATGGAAATAAATAAGGACCCTAATGGAAATAAGTCACTCTGTCTGACTTTTTGGGTTATCCCAGGTTCTCTACACATATGCTGCTATGTATGATAATTCTATGTAACTGTATTTGTGTATACCTGAATAAACTTACTTACTAACCTTGTATATGAATGTTCTGCCAACAATATTGTTTATTATGTAACATAAACCTTAAAACTTACTAACTTAAACCTGATGCTGCTGCCTCACCACCTAACACCTGCTGCTGCCTCACCACCTAACACCTGCTGCTGCTGCCTCACCACCTGACACCTGCTGCTGCTGCCTCACCACTTAACACCTGCTGCTGCTGCTGCCTCACCACCTAACACCTGCTGCTGCTGCCTCACCACCTAACACCTGCTGCTGCCTCACCACCTAACACCTGCTGCTGCTGCCTCACCGCCTAACACCTGCTGCTGCTGCCTCACCACCTAACACCTGCTGCTGCTGCCTCACCACCTAACACCTGCTGCTGCTGCCTCACCACCTAACACCTGCTGCTGCTGCCTCACCACCTAACACCTGCTGCTGCTGCCTCACCACCTAACACCTGCTGCTGCTGCCTCACCACCTAACACCTGCTGCTGCTGCCTCACCACCTAACACCTGCTGCTGCTGCCTCACCACCTAACACCTGCTGCTGCTGCCTAACCACCTAACACCTTCTGCTGCCTCAGCACCTAACACCTGCTGCTGCTGCCTCACCACCTAACATCTACTGCTGCTGCCTCACCACCTAACATCTGCTGTTGCTACCTCACCACCTAACACCTGCTGCTGCCTCACCACCTAACATCTGCTGCTGCTGCCTCACCACCTAACACCTGCTGCTGCTGCCTCACCACCTAACACCTCCTGCTGCTGCCTCACCACCTAACATCTGCTGTTGCTACCTCACCACCTAACACCTGCTGCTGCCTCACCACCTAACACCTGCTGCTGCTGCCTCACCACCTAACACCTGCTGCTGCTGCCTCACCACCTAACACCTGCTGCTGCTGCCTCACCACCTAACACCTGCTGCTGCTGCCTCACCACCTAACACCTGCTGCTGCTGCCTCACCACCTAACACCTGCTGCTGCTGCCTCACCACCTAACACCTGCTGCTGCTGCCTCACCACCTAACACCTGCTGCTGCTGCCTCACCACCTAACACCTGCTGCTGCTGCCTCACCACCTAACACCTGCTGCTGCTGCCTCACCACTTAACATCTGCTGCTGCTGCCTCACCACCTAACATCTGCTGTTGCTACCTCACCACCTAACACCTGCTGCTGCCTCACCACCTAACACCTGCTGCTGCTGCCTCACCACCTAACACCTGCTGCTGCTGCCTCACCACCTAACACCTGCTGCTGCTGCCTCACCACCTAACACCTGCTGCTGCTGCCTCACCACCTAACACCTGCTGCTGCTGCCTCACCACCTAACACCTGCTGCTGCTGCCTCACCACCTAACATCTGCTGTTGCTGTCTCACCACCTAACACCTGCTGCTGCTGCCTCACCACCTAACACCTGCTGCTGCTGCCTCACCACCTAACACCTGCTGATGCTACCTCACCACCTAACACCTGACACTCAACACCTGAGCACCTAGCACCAGACACACCTAACACCTGCTACTGCCTAAGTACCTAAAACTTGCTGTTGCCTGACCACCTAACACCTGCTACTGTGTAAGTACCTAAAACTTGCTGTTGCCTGACCACCTAACACCTGCTGCTGCTGCCTCACCACCTAACACCTGTTTTTGCTACTTCACCACCTAACACCTACTGATGCTGCTGACTCACCACCTATCACATGACACTCAACACCTGAGCACCTAGCATCTGACACACTCAACACCTGAGCACCTAACACCTGCTGCTGCCTAAGTACCTAAAACTGCTTCTTTCTGACCACCTAACACCTGCTGCTGCCTGACTACCTAACACCTGCTGCTGCCTAAGTACCTAACACCTGCTGTCTAAGCACTTAAAACCTGCTGCTGTCTCTGCACCTAACACCTGCTGCTGCTGCCTCACCACCTAACACCTGCTGCTGCTGCCTCACCACCTAACACCTGCTGCTGCTGCCTCACCACCTAACACCTGCTGCTGCCTCACCACCTAACATCTGCTTTTGCTACCTCACCACCTAACACCTGCTGCTGCCTCACCACCTAACACCTGCTGCTGCTGCCACACCACCTAACACCTGCTGATGCTACCTCACCACCTAACACCTGACACTCAACACCTTAGCACCTAGCACCTGACACACCTAACACCTGCTACTGCCTAAGTACCTAAAACTTGCTGTTGCCTGATCACCTAACACCTGCTACTGTGTAAGTACCTAAAACTTGCTGTTGCCTGACCACCTAACACCTGCTGCTGCTGCCTCACCATCTAACACCTGCTTTTGCTACTTCACCACCTAACACCTGCTGATGCTGCTGCCTCACCACCTATCACATGACACACTCAACACCTGAGCACCTAGCATCTGACACACTCAACACCTGAGCACCTAACACCTGCTGCTGCCTAAGCACCTAAAACCTGCTGCTGCCTGACCACCTAACACCTGCTGCTGCCTGACCACCTAACACCTGCTGCTGCCTAAGTACCTAACACCTGCTGCAGCCTAAAATCTGCTGCTGTCTCAGCACCTAACACCTGCTGCTGCCTGACCACCTAACACCTGCTGCTGCCTAAGTACCTAAAACCTGCTCTTGCCTGAGCATGTAACACCTGCTCTTGCCTAAGCACCTGACACACTCAACACCTGAGCACCTAACACTTGACATACTCAACCGCTGAGCACTTACATGACACACTCAACACTTGAGCACCTAACACCTCATACACACAACACCTGAGCACCTAACACACTCAACAGCTGAGCACCTAACACCTGACACACTCAACACCTGAGCACTTACATGACACACTCAACAATTGAGCACCTAACACCTCATGCACACAACACCTGAGCACCTGACACACAACACCTGAGCAGTTAACACCTGACACAGTCAGAACCTGAGCAGCTAACACCTGACACAGTCAACACCTGAGCAGCTAAGACAGTCAACAGCTGAGCAGCTAACACCTGAGACAGTCAACAGCTGAGCAGCTAAGACAGTCAACACCTGAGCAGTTAACACCTGAGACAGTCAACACCTGAGCACCTAACATCTGAGAAAGTCAACAACTTAGCAGCTAAGACAGTCAACACCTGAGCAGCTAACACCTGACACAGTCAAAACCTGAGCAGCTAACACCTGACACACTCAACACCTGAGCAGCTAACACCTGACACAGTCAACAGCTGAGCAGCTAACACCTGACACAGTCAACACCTGAGCAGCTAACACCTTACACAGTCAACAGCTGAGCAGCTAACACCTCATACACACAACACCTGAGCACCTGACACACTCAACACCTGAGCAGCTAACACCTCACACAGTCAACACCTGAGCAGCTAACACCTGACACAGTCAAAACCTGAGCAGCTAACACCTGAGACAGTCAACAGCTGAGCAGCTGACACCTGACACACTCAACACCTGAGCAGCTAACACCTGACACAGTCAACAGCTGGGCAGCTAACACCTGACACAGTCAACACCTGAGCAGCTAACACCTTACACAGTCAACAGCTGAGCAGCTAACACCTCATACACACAACACCTGAGCACCTGACACTCAACACCTGAGCAGCTAACACCTCACACAGTCAACACCTGAGCAGCTAACACCTCACACAGTCAACAGCTGAGCAGCAAACACCTGACACAGTCAACAGCTGAGCAGCTAACACCTGACACAGTCAACACCTGAGCAGCTGACACCTGAGACAGTCAACACCTGAGCACCTAACATCTGACACAGTCAACAGCTGAGCACCTAAGACAGTCAACACCTGAGCAGCTAACACCTAACAACGTCAACACCTGAGCAGCTAACACCTGAGACAGTCAACAGCTGAGCAGCTAACACCTGACACACTCAACACCTGAGCAGCTAACACCTGACACAGTCAACAGCTGAGCAGCAAACACCTGAGACAGTCAACAGCTGAGCAGCTAACACCTGAGACAGTCAACAGCTGAGCAGCTAACATCTGACACAGTCAACACCTGAGCAACTAACACCTGACACAGTCAACAGCTGAGCAGCTAACACCTGACACAGTCAACACCTGAGCACCTGACAGTCAACACCTGAGTAGTTAACACCTGACACACTCAACACCTGAGCACATGACACAGTCAACAGCTGAGCAGCTAACACCTGACACACTCAACACCTGACACAGTCAGCACCTGAGCAGCTAACACCTGACACACTCAACACCTGATCAGCTAACACCTGACACACTCAACACCTGAGCACCTAACACCTGACACTCAACACCTGAACACCTAACACCTGACACAGTCAACACCTGAGACAGTCAACACCTGAGCAGCTAACACCTGACACAGTCAACACATGAGCAGCAAACACGTGACACAGTCAACACCTGAGCACCTGACACAGTTAACACCTGAGACAGTCAACACCTGAGCAGCTAACACTGACATAGTCAACACCTGAGCACCTGACACAGTCAACAGCTGAGCAGGTAACACCTGACACAGTCAACAGTTGAGCAGCTAACACCTGGCACAGTCAACTGCTGAGCAGCTAACACCTGACACAGTCAACACCTGAGCACCTGACACAGTCAACAACTGAGCAGCTAACACCTGACACAGTCAACAGCTGAGCAGCTAACACCTGACTGAGTCAACACCTGAGCACCTGACAGTCAACAGCTGAGCAGTTAACACCTGACACAGTCAACACCTAAGCACCTGACACAGTCAACAGCTAAGCAGCTAACACATGACAGTCAACACCTGAGCACCTGACACAGTCAACAGCTGAGCAGCTAACACCTGACAGTCAACAGCTGAGCAGCTAACACCTGACACAGTCAACACCTGAGCACCTGACAGTCAACAGCTGAGCACCTGACACAGTCAACAGCTGAGCAGCTAACACCTGACACAGTCAACACCTAAGCACCTGACACAGTCAACAGCTGAGCAGCTAACACAGGACAGTCAACACCTGAGCACCTGACACAGTCAACACCTAAGCACCTGACACAGTCAACAGCTGAGCAGCTAACGCATGACAGTCAACACATGAGCACCTGACACAGTCAACAGCTGAGCAGCTAACACCTGACAGTCAACAGCTGAGCAGCTAACACCTGACACAGTCAACACCTGAGCACCTGACACAGTCAACAGCTGAGCAGCTAACACCTGACACAGTCAACACCTAAGCATCTGACACAGTCAACAGCTGAGCAGCTAACACATGACAGTCAACACCTGAGCAACTGACACAGTCAACAGCTGAGCAGCTAACACCTGACTGAGTCAACACCTGAGCACCTGACAGT
The DNA here is from genome assembly GCF_038502225.1 of Cherax quadricarinatus. NCBI lineage: Eukaryota > Metazoa > Arthropoda > Malacostraca > Decapoda > Parastacidae > Cherax > Cherax quadricarinatus. The sequence goes on along the minus strand of NW_027196595.1, from coordinate 33,232 downwards.
CAACAGCTGAGCAGCTAACACCTGACAGTCAACAGTTAAGACAGTCAACAGCTAAGACAGTCAACAGCTGAGACAGTCAACAGCTAAGACAAGCAACAGCTAAGACAGTCAACAGCTGAGACAGTCAACAGCTGAGACAGTCAACAGCTAAGACAGTCAACAGCTAAGACAGTCAACAGCTGAGACAGTCAACAGCTAAGACAGTCAACAACTAAGACAGTCAACAGCTAAGACAGTCAACAGCTAAGACAGTCAACAGCTAAGACAGTCAACAACTAAGACAGTCAACAGCTAAGACAGTCAACAGCTAAGACAGTCAACAGGTAAGACAGTCAACAGCTAAGTCAGTCAACAACTAAGACAGTCAAAAGCTGAGACAGTCAACAGCTGAGACAGTCAACAGCTAAGACAGTCAACAGCTAAGACAGTCAACAGCTAAGACAGTCAACAACTAAGACAGTCAACAGCTGAGACAGTCAACAGCTAAGACAGTCAACGGTTAAGACAGTCAACAGCTAAGAGAGTCAACAGCTAAGACAGTCAACAGCTAAGACAGTCAACAGCTAAGACAGTCAACAGCTAAGACAGTCAACAGCTAAGACAGTCAACAGCTGACACAGTCAACAGCTGACACAGTCAACAGCTGAGACAGTCAACAGCTAAGACAGTCAACAGCTAAGACAGTCAACAGCTAAGACAGTCAACAGCTAAGACAGTCAACAACTGAGACAGTCAACAGCTGAGACAGTCAACAGCTAAGACAGTCAACAGCTAAGACAGTCAACAGCTAAGACAGTCAACAGCTAAGACAGTCAACAGCTAAGACAGTCAACAGCTAAGACAGTCAACAGCTGAGACAGTCAACAGCTAAGACAGTCAACAGCTAAGACAGTCAACAGCTAAGACAGTCAACAGCTAAGACAGTCAACAGCTAAGACAGTCAACAGCTAAGACAGTCAACAGCTGAGACAGTCAACAGCTAAGACAGTCAACAGCTGAGACAGTCAACAGCTAAGACAGTCAACAGCTAAGACAGTCAACAGCTAAGACAGTCAACAGCTAAGACAGTTAACAGCTAAGACAGTCAACAGCTGAGACAGTCAACAGCTAAGACAGTCAACAGCTAAGACAGTCAACAGCTAAGACAGCCAACAGCTAAGACAGTCAACAGCTAAGACAGTTAACAGATAAGACAGTCAACAGCTAAGACAGTTAACAGCTAAGACAGTCAACAGCTAAGACAGTCAACAGCTAAGACAGTCAACAGCTGAGACAGTCAACAACTAAGACAGTCAACAGCTAAGACAGTCAACAACTGAGACAGTTAACAGCTAAGACAGTCAACAGCTAAGACAGTCAACAGCTGAGACAGTCAACAGCTGAGACAGTCAACAACTAAGCCAGTCAACAGCTAAGACAGTCAACAACTAAGACAGTCAACAGGTAAGACAGTCAACAACTAAGACAGTCAACAACTAAGACAGTCAACAGCTAAGACAGTCAACAACTAAGACAGTCAACAACTAAGACAGTCAACAACTAAGACAGTCAACAACTAAGACAGTCAACAGCTAAGACAGTCAACAACTAAGACAGTCAACAACTAAGACAGTCAACAACTAAGACAGTCAACAGCTAAGACAGTCAACAACTAAGACAGTCAACAACTAAGACAGTCAACAACTAAGACAGTCAACAGGTAAGACAGTCAACAACTAAGACAGTCAACAACTAAGACAGTCAACAAAATTCAATTTAAACCAGCAAATAATAGAGCCTACTAGACTGGAGAATACACTAGACCTCATCTTCACTAAAAATGATGATCTGATAAGAAATGTCACCATATCAAAAACAATATACTCAGATCACAACATAATTGAGGTTCAGACATGTATGCGTGGAGCCCCAGACCGACAAAATGAGACTAGTCACGAGGGAGCATTCACCAAATTCAACTTCAATAACAAAAACATAAAGTGGGACCAAGTAAACCAAGTCCTAACCGATATAAGCTGGGAAGATATACTAAGCAACACAGACCCAAACTTATGCCTAGAACAGATTAACTCGGTGGCACTCGATGTATGCACAAGGCTTATTCCTCTAAGAAAAAGGAGGAGTAGATGTAAAATAGAAAGAGACAGGCGCTCCCTTTACAGGCGACGGAAAAGAATAACAGAGCGGCTAAAAGAGGTCAATATATCTGAAATGCGCAGGGAGACACTGGTCAGAGAAATAGCAAGCATCGAACTTAAGCTAAAAGAATCCTTTAGGAGTCAGGAATCGCGGGAAGAACTAAAAGCCATAAATGAAATCGAAAGAAACCCAAAGTATTTCTTCTCCTATGCCAAATCAAAATCGAGAACAACGTCAAGTATTGGGCCCCTACTTAAACAAGATGGGTCCTACACAGATGACAACAAGGAAATGAGTGAGCTACTCAAGTCCCAATATGACTCAGTTTTTAGCAAGCCGCTAACCAGACTGAGAGTCGAAGATCAAAATGAATTTTTTATGAGAGAGCCACAAAATTTGATTAACACAAGCCTATCCGATGTTATCCTGACGCCAAATGACTTCGAACAGGCGATAAATGACATGCCCATGCACTCTGCCCCAAGGCCAGACTCATGGAACTCTGTGTTCATCAAGAACTGCAAGAAGCCCCTATCACGAGCCTTTTCCATCCTATGGAGAGGGAGCATGGACACGGGGGTCGTCCCTCAGTTACTAAAAACAACAGACATAGCCCCACTCCACAAAGGGGGCAGTAAAGCAACAGCAAAGAACTACAGACCAATAGCACTAACATCCCATATCATAAAAATCTTTGAAAGGGTCCTAAGAAGCAAGATCACCACCCATCTAGAAACCCATCAGTTACACAACCCAGGGCAACATGGGTTTAGAACAGGTCGCTCCTGTCTGTCTCAACTACTGGATCACTACGACAAGGTCCTAAATGCACTAGAAGACAAAAAGAATGCAGATGTAATATATACAGACTTTGCAAAAGCCTTCGACAAGTGTGACCATGGCGTAATAGCGCACAAAATGCGCGCTAAAGGAATAACAGGAAAAGTCGGTCGATGGATCTATAATTTCCTCACTAACAGAACACAGAGAGTAGTCGTCAACAGAGTAAAGTCCGAGGCAGCTACGGTGAAAAGCTCTGTTCCACAAGGCACAGTACTAGCTCCCATCTTGTTCCTCATCCTCATATCCGACATAGACAAGGATGTCAGCCACAGCACCGTGTCTTCCTTTGCAGATGACACCCGAATCTGCATGACAGTCTCTTCCATTGCAGACACTGCAAGGCTCCAGGCGGACATCAACCAAATCTTTCAGTGGGCTGCAGAAAACAATATGAAGTTCAACGATGAGAAATTTCAATTACTCAGATATGGTAAACATGAGGAAATTAAATCTTCATCAGAGTACAAAACAAATTCTGGCCACAAAATAGAGCGAAACACCAACGTCAAAGACCTGGGAGTGATTATGTCGGAGGATCTCACCTTCAAGGACCATAACATTGTATCAATTGCATCTGCTAGAAAAATGACAGGATGGATAATGAGAACCTTCAAAACTAGGGAGGCCAAGCCCATGATGACACTCTTCAGGTCACTTGTTCTATCTAGGCTGGAATATTGCTGCACTCTAACAGCACCTTTCAAGGCAGGTGAAATTGCCGACCTAGAAAATGTACAGAGAACTTTCACGGCGCGCATAACGGAGATAAAACACCTCAATTACTGGGAGCGCTTGAGGTTTCTAAACCTGTATTCCCTGGAACGCAGGAGGGAGAGATACATGATTATATACACCTGGAAAATCCTAGAGGGACTAGTACCGAACTTGCACACGAAAGTCACTCACTACGAAAGCAAAAGACTTGGCAGACGATGCACCATCCCCCCAATGAAAAGCAGGGGTGTCACTAGCACGTTAAGAGACCATACAATAAGTGTCAGGGGCCCGAGACTGTTCAACTGCCTCCCAGCACACATAAGGGGGATTACCAACAGACCCCTGGCAGTCTTCAAGCTGGCACTGGACAAGCACCTAAAGTCAGTTCCTGATCAGCCGGGCTGTGGCTCGTACGTTGGTTTGCGTGCAGCCAGCAGCAACAGCCTGGTTGATCAGGCGCTGATCCACCAGGAGGCCTGGTCACAGACCGGGCCGCGGGGGCGTTGACCCCCGAAACTCTCTCCAGGTAAACTCCAGGTCAACAACTAAGACAGTCAACAGGTAAGACAGTCAACAACTAAGACAGTCAACAACTAAGACAGTCAACAGCTAAGACAGTCAACAGCTAAGACAGTCAACAACTAAGACAGTCAACAGCTAAGACAGTCAACAGCTAAGACAGTCAACAACTAAGACAGTCAACAACTAAGACAGTCAACAACTAAGACAGTCAACAACTAAGACAGTCAACAGCTAAGACAGTCAACAACTAAGACAGTCAACAACTAAGACAGTCAACAACTAAGACAGTCAACAACTAAGACAGTCAACAACTAAGACAGTCAACAACTAAGACAGTCAACAACTAAGACAGTCAACAATTAAGACAGTCAACAACTAAGACAGTCAACAACTAAGACAGTCAACAACTAAGACAGTCAACAACTAAGACAGTCAACAACTAAGACAGTCAACAACAAAGACAGTCAACAACTAAGACAGTCAACAGGTAAGACAGTCAACAGCTAAGACAGTCAACAACTAAGACAGTCAACAACTAAGACAGTCAACAGCTAAGACAGTCAACAACTAAGACAGTCAACAATTAAGACAGTCAACAACTAAGACAGTCAACAACTAAGACAGTCAACAACTAAGACAGTCAACAACTAAGACAGTCAACAACTAAGACAGTCAACAACTAAGACAGTCAACAACTAAGACAGTCAACAGCTAAGACAGTCAACAACTAAGACAGTCAACAACTAAGACAGTCAACAACTAAGACAGTCAACAACTAAGACAGTCAACAACTAAGACAGTCAACAGCTAAGACAGTCAACAACTAAGACAGTCAACAGCTAAGACAGTCAACAACTAAGACAGTCAACAACTTAGACAGTCAACAACTAAGACAGTCAACAACTAAGACAGTCAACAACTAAGACAGTCAACAACTAAGACAGTCAACAACTAAGACAGTCAACAACTAAGACAGTCAACAACTAAGACAGTCAACAACTAAGACAGTCAACAACTAAGACAGTCAACAACTAAGACAGTCAACAACTAAGACAGTCAACAACTAAGACAGTCAACAACTAAGACAGTCAACAACTAAGACAGTCAACAACTAAGACAGTCAACAACTAAGACAGTCAACAACTGAGACAGTCAACAACTGAGACAGTCAACAACTGAGACAGTCAACAACTAAGACAGTCAACAGGTAAGACAGTCAACAACTAAGACAGTCAACAACTAAGACAGTCAACAACTAAGACAGTCAACAACTAAGACAGTCAACAACTAAGACAGTCAACAACTAAGACAGTCAACAACTAAGACAGTCAACAACTAAGACAGTCAACAACTAAGACAGTCAACAACTAAGACAGTCAACAACTAAGACAGTCAACAGCTAAGACAGTCAACAGCTAAGACAGTCAACAACTAAGACAGTCAACAACTAAGACAGTCAACAACTAAGACAGTCAACAACTAAGACAGTCAACAACTAAGACAGTCAACAACTAAGACAGTCAACAACTAAGACAGTCAACAACTAAGACAGTCAACAACTAAGACAGTCAACAACTAAGACAGTCAACAACTAAGACAGTCAACAGCTAAGACAGTCAACAGCTAAGACAGTCAACAACTAAGACAGTCAACAACTAAGACAGTCAACAACTAAGACAGTCAACAACTAAGACAGTCAACAACTAAGACAGTCAACAGCTAAGACAGTCAACAGCTAAGACAGTCAACAACTAAGACAGTCAACAACTAAGACAGTCAACAACTAAGACAGTCAACAGCTAAGACAGTCAACAGGTAAGACAGTCAACAACTAAGACAGTCAACAACTAAGACAGTCAACAGGTAAGACAGTCAACAACTAAGACAGTCAACAGGTAAGACAGTCAACAACTAAGACAGTCAACAACTAAGACAGTCAACAACTAAGACAGTCAACAGGTAAGACAGTCAACAACTAAGACAGTCAACAGGTAAGACAGTCAACAACTAAGACAGTCAACAACTAAGACAGTCAACAACTAAGACAGTCAACAACTAAGACAGTCAACAACTAAGACAGTCAACAGCTAAGACAGTCAACAACTAAGACAGTCAACAACTAAGACAGTCAACAACTAAGACAGTCAACAGGTAAGACAGTCAACAACTAAGACAGTCAACAACTAAGACAGTCAACAACTAAGACAGTCAACAGGTAAGACAGTCAACAACTAAGACAGTCAACAGGTAAGACAGTCAACAACTAAGACAGTCAACAACTAAGACAGTCAACAACTAAGACAGTCAACAACTAAGACAGTCAACAACTAAGACAGTCAACAGCTAAGACAGTCAACAACTAAGACAGTCAACAACTAAGACAGTCAACAACTAAGACAGTCAACAACTAAGACAGTCAACAACTAAGACAGTCAACAACTAAGACAGTCAACAGCTAAGACAGTCAACAACTAAGACAGTCAACAACTAAGACAGTCAACAACTAAGACAGTCAACAGCTAAGACAGTCAACAACTAAGACAGTCAACAACTAAGACAGTCAACAGGTAAGACAGTCAACAACTAAGACAGTCAACAGGTAAGACAGTCAACAACTAAGACAGTCAACAACTAAGACAGTCAACAACTAAGACAGTCAACAACTAAGACAGTCAACAACTAAGACAGTCAACAACTAAGACAGTCAACAACTAAGACAGTCAACAACTAAGACAGTCAACAAGACACGGGAGATATGATCATGTCTGGCACCTTAATACACTATATTTCATGTGTCAAACTCTGTCTATGTATCATCTAGCACATGAATGTTGTATTGTAATAAAGGTCGGTGTTACTTACCTGTGTTAGACACCACAAACACTCTTTATTGTTCACTTTATCACACTTGTTTGTTTGTTTGTTGGGTTTATAAGGGCCAGTGACAGCAGCATCAGCTGGAGTATCGACTCCGGTTTCTTGATGGTACCAGCAACATTGTTGTCCAAGCATCAGCATTGACATAAAAGAAACAAAAGTTCCTTTGTAAATACAGATAGAAACTTCATGCTTCCAATTAGATCCGGTGGACGCCCTTGCCAAGCACCAGCTGAGAGGGACACCCTTACAAAGCCCCAGCAGTAGTTAAGTACCTTTATTTATTTATTTATTTATTTATTTAGTAATTTTAGCATACATACAGAGGTACAAAAAATACAGGTAAGAGCAGCATGCCAAAGCCACTTATATGCATAGCATTACGGACTGGCTTAAAATTAACTTAAGATTAACTAAGCCTCGGGCCTCGGGCCTCGGGCCTCGGGCCCAAAAATGTAGCTTTTTTATTTACCGTCCGATTTCCTCCAGTTTTGGTACACAAGACAAAGTGTTTTCACTCTTTCTTGAAAATATTTATCAAAAATATACCTCAAACGACAACTGAGAAAAGACTGAAAAAGGCTGATTTGCTGAAAAATGCCCTTTGGGGACTATTTATTCCTATATGGGACATCGTAAGGTTGTTTGGACACTTGGTGCCGAGAGAGCAATGCTTATACGAAGTTTAGGCAACGCCTTTTCTCTAAATAACGTATCTTTATATAAAAAAAAAAAAATATTTTTTTAGTTCCTGGAATACTGCAAAAAATCTGCCCTTTACTCCCACATAACTCCGAAAGTATTTGGAATATTTCCAAATTACGTTACACACAATTAGAGAAATCATTATTCTACAATTTCTGTGAATATTATTCCATTTAATTAAGTAATAAATGCAGAAATAGGAACTGAAGGTGAATAAGTTACTTCCGAGATATAGGCCTAGAACGCCGGCCGGCCCACCGTCTCAAAATTTTTTTTTTTTTTTCGCGAAAATCGCGTTTGTTTGGGTGTATTTCTTAGTAAACTGATGTTCTAGTGCAGTTATCCTCTTCAAAACACCGTTTTCTGTTACTCAGAGACCAAAGAATACGACACGGAGAAGACATGGAGAGCAGTAACTCTATTTATCGAAATATTCCCGATAATCTTTCGCCATATTATGGCTTATTTTTTTTCAGTCTAGAGTATATAACACGTTTGTATGTTATTTAGAGTGTTTATTATATCATATTAGAACAATTCTGATAGATAAATAAGCTGTAGAGTTGATATATAAGCTGATATAAGCGTAATAATGAAGTGATTTCTCCTGGCGCGGCAACCCTTCCGCACATTATGATATGATTAATGACTGTTGCTGAATCTAGGGATAAGCTCCGCCTTCAGTTTTATGATGCCAAGTAGTCAGTTATTATATTAGAAAGTATAATGCAAGAAAAAGCGATAAAAAACAAGGAAAAATTTCCAAAATATATATGGGCTGTGAGCAGACTCGCTACCAATATCACCGTCACCTTACCTCATATAAATGACTGTAATTTCTTGTAGAAACGTCGTAGAACATTCATTCTGGTACCATTGTATTGCCAAAGAGTTGAGCTATTTTTCAGTATATATAACTCAATATCCATATGTTTTCGATATTTCGGTGAGCGCGCGCGGAAATTTCCCCTACTGCCCCCTTAATGTAAACAGATAACTATAAAACACAAATGAGTATTACAAAGACAGGTCATATGGTTGCATGCATTGTTGTACATTCAGTAGAATGGAGTATTCTGTTAGGTTGTGTATTTAAAAAAATAATAAAGTTAGATTGGGTCCTAGGTTTAACATTTGTGTGATATAATTGTGAGTAACATTTAAGATATACAATTTATAAGGTTCAGTTATTCAGTATTTATTTGGTTTTGAGTGAGTAAGTGATCTTTGAGAAGAGACTTGAATTTATAAACAGATAGTGTTTCTTTTATATTTACAGGTAATGAATTCCAGATTTTAGGGCCTTTTATGTGCATTGAGTTTTTGCATAGCGTGAGATGGACACGAGGAACATCAAAGAGTGATCTGTGCCTTGTGTTATGGTCATGTGTTCTGTTGAGGTTGGCAAGGAGATGTTTGAGGGGAGGGTTAATATCAGAGTTAAGTGTTCTATGTATGTAATAGGTGCAGTAATAAGTATGGATGTTTTGTATGGTGAGTAGGTTTAGTGTATTGAATATTGGTGGAGTGTGCTGCCTGTAGTGAGAATTTGTTATCATTCTAACTGCAGCCTTTTGTTGGGTAATTAGTGGTTTGAGATGGTTAATTGTTGTTGAGCCCCATGCACAAATTCCATAGGTGAGATAGGGGTAAATAAGAGAGTGATATAGGGCCAGGAGGGCTGGAGACTGTGGAACATAGTACCGTATCTTCGATAGTATGCCTACAGTCTTGGAAATTTTCTTAGAAATTTGTTGTATATGTGTATGAAATTTGAGTCTATTATCAAGGTGGATTCCTAAGAATTTTCCCTCTGTTAGCTTTGTGATAGGTGATCTGTTTATCGTTATGTTAAGAGGTACATCTGTAGCTCTGTTACCAAACTGAATGAAGTAGGTTTTGTCAATGTTTAGTGTAAGTTTGTTAGTCCTCATCCAGGTAGATATTTTCTGTAATTCGGTGTTTATAGTATTGGCTAGCGCGACTGGGTTCGGGTGAGAGAAGACGTATGTAGTGTCATCTGCAAAAAGTGTGGGTTTGAGTAATTGCGAAGCATTTGGTAGGTCATTTATGTATAGGAGAAAGATTAGATTAGATTTAGATTTTGCCACCGAAGTGGCTAGTTTATTGTGCACCCCATATCCATCCTGTGGACGGTAGCGCGAGAGCATATGGATACACAAAAGGCCTAGGAACTAGGCCCCAAAGGGTTAACAGGAATACATATGGATTTATATCTATAGTTCACTTATCTGTTACAAGCAAATTTAGGAAATTTGCTTAGTATATCTGGTATCTTATTTTCATTAATAAGATATCTTGACATGTCACATAGGTTATTATACTGTCTGTCTCTGTATTCCTCAATAAGTGGACAATTAAGCACATAGTGTTCAAGAGAGTGATCATATGCCTGATCACATAATTTACATTTAGTTTGATCATCATCTGTGTGTCTCCCAAACTACCAGAAGTACTTGTAACCAAGCCTAAGCCTGGCCACTACAACATCAGTCAGTCTGTTCACATTGCAAGTTGCTCCATAAACATACTTATCTACGTTCATGTTATCATAGTGGGTTATAGATCTACTCAGGCTTCTAACTGCATTCCTATAACAATCATTTTCATCATTCATGGAGGGGTGAAATGCTCTTGTTGCCTACAGTGATACAGTTCATGCAGGTTATAAAACTTAATGCAATTGCACGTTTTCACAATCCATTTAGATCTGTGTGTATTTACCTCTAGACACTTAGTAAGATTCACTGTGACAGTGCCTGGTTCGTTTCTCAACATTCTAATACCGAGTACAGTGTTAATTTCAACAATCCTATCACTGATACTAGAAATACCAAGCTCCTTCCTCATGTTAAGAACTTTTGTAGATCTGGGACAGCCAAGAATAATCCTGAGAGCTTCATTTTGTATTAACTCCAAGGGTCGGAGAGAACTTTCTCTAGCTAATATCAACATGGGAGCAGCATAATCAATTAAGGACCTAACATAGGCTATGTACATCATTCTCACGATTCTCACATTAGCACCATAGTTGGGATTGTAGCCAGCAACAGCTTTGAGAGCATTTAGCCTAGCTTTACATTTCTTGTTTAGTTGTGGTATAGTGGATTTGTTAAAAGGTACATCTACACCAAGATATCTGTAAGTTTTAACGTAGCTAATGATTTCACCCTGCAAATAGATGGGTGGGGGATATCGTTTGCTTGTTAATATCTTAGTTTTAGAGGAAGATATTATGAGGCCTAGTCGATTACAAATTGCTTGAACTTCATTAAGAATGGTATTCATCTTCTTATGCCCTGTTGTATGGATCATGATATCATCAGCATAGCTTATAGCTATATGTTTAGGTGAGGCAGGTAGAGCATTTAGGAGAGCATTAATCAGAATATTAAATAGTATGGGACTAAGAACTCCTCCCTGCGGTGTACCTAAAGACATTTCTTTAGAATCACTTCTGAAGCCTTGGTAAAGGACAGAGGATACTCTATTTGACAGGTATCCTATTATCCAGCAGAGTAAGCTACCACCAATATTCATTTTGGCTAGTTCATGTAGTATAACGGTTCTGTTCGCAATATCAAATGCAGATTTTAGATCAAGAAAAGTGGTAAAACTAGTAGAGGTGTGTGCAGTGAGAAAGGTGGAAATACAGTTCTGCACACTTTTACCTTTCATGAACCCATAGAGGTAGGGAAAAAGTTGATCTCTGATTCTGTAGTACAGTCTGTTAAGCATCATTCTTTCAAAAGTTTTACAAAGACAATTAGTTAAGGAGATCGGCCTAAATGTATCAGGCTGTTGGGGCTTAGGGATAGGCACAATGAGACTATTGTTCCAGGAAGTAGGAAGAACGCCCTCAATGTAACTGAGATTATACAGTGCCAACAAAGGGTTATCAGGCACGTGCCTTAGAGTTCTGAGAATATCATAGGTTATACCATCCTCTCCAGGAGCAGTTGATCGACCTTTGGTTAATGCATTATCTAATTCATACTCGGTAAAGAGGCAATAACTCTCATCAATATTTTGGCTCATAAAATTAATCAGTTTCAACATTTCTTCAGAAGTACTCTCTAAATTTTTTCTAATATGAGATGGAAGGCTTTCATGCCTGGATGTTTTGGACCAGTCATTTATGAGGTCATTTGCTTTTTCAAGAGGAAAGGGATGAGCAACATTGCCAGTCTTTTTCCTGGTTATTTTATTTATACCTTTCCAAGCCAAACTCAAAGGGGTGGACCTATTTAATCCACTAACAAACTGTTCCCATTCCTGTTGCCTAAGTTCTTCCTTTCTATTCCTTGCATTTGTTAGTGCAGCTTGGAACGTTCTGAGCAGGTCTGGGGTTCTACATTCACGGTATGCTTTACCAATCCTCCTAGCTGCATGTGTTAGATTGCGCAGCTGTGGATCATTATAGTATTTACATTGGTTTTTATTGTTATTTATAGTGGAGGGTTTTTGTTTCCTATTCCTGCCCACTTGATCTGTGAGAGCACTCTCAATAGTGGTAATTAAATCATCATTAAATTTTTGTATGCCAATGGGCTCGTAATTCTTATACCATTGATCCAAGTGGTTAATAAAGTTGTCTCTGTGTTCTGGTTTGAGAATAAGTTTCCTCCTTCTGTATTTAGCTCCTTGATTGCTGGAGATGTGATCAAGATTGACAGTTGTTAGTCTTGGGAAGTGATCAGATAGAAGATCATCAACTATGACAGAGTCATGCATCGTATATGATGTATTAAATCCAAGACACAGATCTAGTATGCCACCATATATGTGAGTAGGCTCAGTAGTGCCCACAATTCGAACATTATCATGCTCATTTAGCAATCTCACTAGTTTAGTTCCATTGGTGTTTGTTATAGACCCACCAATATTCTTATGTCTGGCATTAAAATCTCCAAGAATGATGGTAGGTTCACTATTGATGCGATCTGGTAAAGCATCAGGTCGAAGCTGGTTCGCTGGGGCATAGAGATTAAAAATGTTTATGGAAAAATCGCCTGCATATACTTTGACACCATGATACTGCATGTTAACTCGACTCTGCAAGGAAAGGAGTGAATGTGGCAAGTTCTTTCTGACATACATCACAGAACAGTTGGTTGACCTTAGGTTATACCTGGAGTTTACCTGGAGAGAGTTTCGGGGGTCAACGCCCCCGCGGCCCGGTCTGTGACCAGGCCTCCTGGTGGATCAGCGCCTGATCAACCAGGCTGTTGCTGCTGGCTGCACGCAAACCAACGTACGAGCCACAGCCCGGCTGATCAGGAACTGACTTTAGGTGCTTGTCCAGTGCCAGCTTGAAGACTGCCAGGGGTCTGGCAAGTTTGGTGGAGGTGCTCCATCTTTCTATCTACATTCCTGCAAACAGATGACATCAATATTCTTGGTTGCACTAATATGATGTAAGTCAGGCAACCGCTTCCTGATGGAAGCAATGTTCCATGAAAAGATTTGTAATGTATCCATTGTAGTGAGTTATTACAATCTCTTGCTCATAAGATGGTAAAACTATTATGCTTTGACTACAGTGTGCAGACACTTAAGAGCAAATAGCATAGTTTGTACGTCTTTATCTTCAGGACCTTTATTTTCAAGCATTTTTCGGCATTTTGGCAGCCAGTGATAAGGCAGTTTTTGAAGGCAAGAGTTATGGGCTTCTTTCTCACAAATTGCTGGAAGCTGAACGGAGATTGCTGCACTTTTGACATCATCACCATGCTCAAGATCATCATCCTGATTACATATATTTATTAAACTTGTCAGGATCTGTTCAAGATGCTCAATTTTTTTCTGGAAAGTTGTTATAATATGAGGAAGGTCAGGCGAATGTCAGAGGGCCAAGGACACTTCCCTGAGGGACACCAACTGTAATTGGTTGCGCAGAAGAGTTTGCCCCATTTGCGTACACATATTGGCTTCTGTTGCTGAGGTATGACTTGAGGTAGTTGAGGGAGTGCCCTCTTATACCATAGTGTGACAATTTTATGTGGAGCAAGTCATGGTCAACTGTATCAAAAGCTTTACGTAAGTCAATGAAGATCCCCAGTGGGACTTCTTTTTTCTCTATTGCAGTGTATATATGTTCTAGCATGTGTATAATAGCATCATTAGTATTTTTATTAGGCCTGAATCCAAATTGGCAGGGGTTGAGAATGTTTTGGGAGATGACCTGGAGTTTACCTGGAGAGAGTTCCGGGGGTCAACGCCCCCGCGGCCCAGTCTGTGACCAGGCCTCCTGGTGGATCAGAGCCTGATCAACCAGGCTGTTGCTGCTGGCTGCACGCAAACCAACGTACGAGCCACAGCCCGGCTGATCCGGAACTGACTTTAGGTGCTTGTCCAGTGCCAGCTTGAAGACTGCCAGGGGTCTGTTGGTAATCCCCCTTATGTGTGCTGGGAGGCAGTTGAACAGTCTCGGACCCCTGACACTTATTGTATGGTCTCTTAACGTGCTAGTGACACCCCTGCTTTTCATTGGGGGGATGGTGCATCGTCTGCCAAGTCTTTTGCTTTCGTAGTGAGTGATTTTCGTGTGCAAGTTCGGTACTAGTCCCTCTAGGATTTTCCAGGTGTATATAATCATGTATCTCTCCCTCCTGCGTTCCAGGGAATACAGGTTTAGGAACCTCAAGCGCTCCCAATAATTGAGGTGTTTTATCTCCGTTATGCGCGCCGTGAAAGTTCTCTGTACATTTTCTAGGTCGGCAATTTCACCTGCCTTGAAAGGTGCTGTTAGTGTGCAGCAATATTCCAGCCTAGATAGAACAAGTGACCTGAAGAGTGTCATCATGGGCTTGGTCTCCCTAGTTTTGAAGGTTCTCATTATCCATCCTGTCATTTTTCTAGCAGATGCGATTGATACAATGTTATGGTCCTTGAAGGTGAGATCCTCCGACATGATCACTCCCAGGTCTTTGACGTTGGTGTTTCACTCTATTTTGTGGCCAGAATTTGTTTTGTACTCTGATGAAGATTTAATTTCCTCATGTTTACCATATCTGAGTAATTGAAATTTCTCATCGTTGAACTTCATATTGTTTTCTGCAGCCTATTGAAAGATTTGGTTGATGTCCGCCTGGAGCTTTGCAGTGTCTGCAATGGAAGACACTGTCATGCAGATTCGGGTGTCATCTGCAAAGGAAGACACGGTGCTGTGGCTGACATCCTTGTCTATGTCGGATATGAGGATGAGGAACAAGATGGGAGCGAGTACTGTGCCTTGTGGAACAGAGCTTTTCACCGTAGCTGCCTCGGACTTTACTCTGTTGACGACTACTCTCTGTGTTCTGTTAGTGAGGAAATTATAGATCCATCGATCGACTTTTCCTGTTATTCCTTTAGCACGCATTTTGTGCGCTATTACGCCATGGTCACACTTGTCGAAGGCTTTTGCAAAGTCTGTATATATTACATCTTCATTCTTTTTGTCTTCTAGTGCATTTAGGACCTTGTCGTAGTGATCCAATAGTTGAGACAGACAAGAGCGACCTGTTCTAAACCCATGTTGCCCTGGGTTGTGTAACTGATGGGTTTCTAGATGGGTGGTGATCTTGCTTCTTAGGACCCTTTCAAAGATTTTTATGATATGGGATGTTAGTGCTATTGGTCTGTAGTTCTTTGCTGTTGCTTTACTGCCCCCTTTGTGGAGTGGGGCTATGTCTGTTGTTTTTAGTAACTGTGGGACGACCCCCGTGTCCATGCTCCCTCTCCATAGGATGGAAAAGGCTCGTGATAGGGGCTTCTTGCAGTTCTTGATGAGGTAGGAGTAGATTCGTTTATGAATTAATTTTTCGAAGATTTTTGAGAGAGGGTGTAAATTGGATATTGGCCTATAGTTATTCAACTCTGGTCTCCTCCTTTATGGATCGGGGTGACCCTTGCTATTTTGAGAGCTGTAGGGAAGGTGGAGGATTCAATGGATTTGTTAAAGAGTGTTGCAATGATTGGTGATAGTACTTGTGACACTTTTTTGTATATAAAGGGTGGTAAGGTATTTAAATCTCCTGCCTTATTTTTTAGTGCGTTGATAATAAGGGAGACTTCGCATGGGTTAGTCGGAGCTAGGAACAGTGTGTTTGGGTAGTTGCCAGTGAGGTAGTCATTTGGTGGGGTATCTAAGCTTGGGATTTTATTGGCAAGGTTTTGTCCTATAGTGGAGAAGAAATCATTGAGTCTGTTTGCTGTTTCTGTTGGTGGGAGTTGGGGTTCATCTGATTTTGCTAATTTTATTTCGCTATTTCGTGATATCTTTTTTGTTCCCAGAATTTCTGATAGGGTCTTCCAGGTCTTTTTTATATCACCTCGTAAGTTGGATAATCTGTTCTCATAATACAGTTTTTTTGCCCTTCTTATCAGGCTGGTTAGGATTGACGAGTAACGTTTTGTTTGGTCTCTGGTTATGTGACCCATTCAGTACTGTTTTTCATATCGGTGTTTTGTATTTATGGATTTGAGAATGCTGGGTGTTAGCCAGGGACTGTTCAGTCTCTTAGCTGTCATCTGTTTAGTTTTTTTAGGGCAGTGCTTGTTATAGAGGTATTGGGTCTTTTTTAGAAAATTATTAAAACATTCGTCAATATCTGTATAGATTTCTAGCTCAGTGTGCCAGTCAATGTTTGTTACTGCTGTTGTGAAGTTATTAATGGCTGCCTCATTGTGAAGTCTGAAGATGACTTTAGTAGTGTCTTGGGGTATTTTACCAAGAGTTGTTATGAGGAAAGTAGGGTAGTTGTCTGTGGTATTATCTGTAATTATGCCTGATTTTAAAGGGGATATGGTGTTGGTCCAGATGTGGTCAAGTAGGGAAACACTAGTCTCCGTAACTCTTGTAGGTTTTGTTACTTTTGGTAGCAACATGCAGTTACTCATTGTGTTTGTGAATTCAGTAACGTGTGGGTCCTGGTCTTGCAGGAGATTTATATTGAAGTCACCTGAGAGTAGTAAGTGACCTTCGTTCATGCGTGCATCAGTTATCATACTTCCTAGGTTTTGACTAAATTGGCTAATGTTTGATTGTGGAACTCTGTAGATGTTTATCACTGTGAGAGGTTTTTGTAGGTATTTGGATTTGAATTTAGCTATTATATATTCCCCATGTTCATCCCTTGTGCAGTATTAGTGATACATTCTAGTTGGTCTGAGTAGTATATAGCTGTGCCACCCCTTGTTGGTCTGGCCTACAGTTGTGTATGGCTGTGTAACCAGGAATGGCATAGACATCTGTAGCATCAGGCTTTAGCCAGGTTTCAGTTAGTGTAATGATGGACATATTGGCATGCAAGGAATTTAGTAATGCTAGGAGGTCATCGTAATGCTTGCTTAAAGATCTGATATTGTAGTTAAAGATAGTTATGTTGTTGTTGGCTCTGAGAAGTGCCTTTGATTGTTCTGCTGTGTAGTAATTACAGTAACTGTTTGATTCATTTAAGTCATTAAATAAGAGGTTGGTATCAGGATCAATGCTTGTAATCATAAGATTTGTAGTGAATCTATAGTTAGAATTAAGTATAAAACAAAGTAAATAGTCTTAAGCTAAAAAAATAGCACCTGAATTATTTAACAAATGTAAAAATAATGAGCTAAGGTAGTTTTTTAAAGCTAAAATAAAGGAGACAATATAAAAGGGACTAAAATAATTTGTGGTGAACAAATAAAGTGATGATCAAATAATGGAGCTTGGGAATATGATAGTAGGTAGTACTTTAAAGGTAATTCTTTAAAGTTAGAATTATAATATAAAATTATAATATAAAAGGGACTAATATAAGTTGTGGTGAACAATAAAGTGGTAATCAAATAATTGCACTAAGGTCTAATATAATGACTTTTGTGGAGTCTATGTTTTGAGCTAGAATGAGCTATAGTACAACTAGATTTAATCTAATAATATAACAATACAAATTAAAAATAGCACCAGTCTCTCACTAGTAATTGCAATATGGTCTAATATAATGAATTTGGTATTGACTATAGTACAACTGAGTTTAATCTAATAATATAAAAAAGGCACAAGACTCTCAATTGTAATTGCACTAAGGTGTTATATAAGTTGTTTACAAGAATTAGAGTATAACTAGATTTAAATTGACAAGATAAAATATACAAGTTAAGGTAGCAAAAGAATAAAAAAGTAGAAAAAAAAATATATGAGGTAGTTGGTACTAGTTAGCAAAAGATAGTTAAGGGCCTTGAACAATAATATAATTGAAAAATACACTAATTGCACACACAATATAGTCACTAAGATATGAAAACAATCTTAGAGTAGGAATTATAATATAAACTTATAATATAAAAATACAAATTGAAATGGTACTTGCAATTGCACTAGAGTCTGGTATAGGTTGTTGACAAGATCAAGAGTATAACTAGATTTAAATTGACAAAATAAAATTCACAATTAAAGTACCAAAAGAATAATAGTAAAAAATAACAATGGTAATGTCTTGGTTATAATATGATAGTAAGATGGTAGACAGGTACACAGGTACACAGGTGCACAGGTACACAGGTACACAGGTACACAGGTACAAGGGATAATATAAAGGTTGGTGTTGAATATACAAACTTGAAAATTTGGCAACAAAATGTTATGGGAAGTATAAAATAATGTTTAATGTACAAAAGTAAAATTGACTGGTAGTAAATATGGTGTTTAATAAAATTTTAGTAAGTAATAATGATTACAAAAAAGTGAAAAAGTAATGTTTATTTCATTCAATATTGCACTGGTAGTTATACTTGAGGTTATATGGCAGTACAAGGTAATTAAGAGTAATCTAAGATAGTAAATGTGGTATTAAAACAGGTAAAGGTAATTAGACAAGTAATGGTTATTAAATGTCAAAAATGTTAAGAGTAAATTGAAATTATAGTAAAAATGATAATTATTAATTTTAGTAAGTAATAACAATTGATAGTAATTAAAAAAAATATGAGGTAGTAATATGGACAGAGAAAGTATCAATTCAGCTAATGTTTAAGCGAACAATCGTAAATAAGAAAATTACATAAGGTGACTTATGCTTACTAGTAAAATCACAAAATGAGGTAGTTGATTATTTAATTACTAAGAGATTGTACAATGAAATTTGAACAATAATGGAGCAAAACATACACTACACTACGTAGGCTTTTAAGTTGGACATTGTTTAGTTATTCTCTGTAAGAATAGTATCCCTGAGAAATCGTGATAGATCATTCTCGTTCGTGATTGTGTACAGTTGACCTACATTTGTTTTCCTAACTAGAATTTTCCCATCCCGTGTGAAGCATTGGTGTATTGTGTCATTATTCTCCCGCTTAAGTTTTCTGACTCTATACAGGAGGTTCTGACGTTTTTTGGTAAGACACTCGTTTATGTATACCTCTTTCTTTACTTTAATAGATGCAATAATTAAGTCTTTTTTCCTGTCATGTGAGTGGAATCTAAGCATAACACCTTTTCTACCATGGGATCCTAGTAACCTGGCTTCTTTTATTTCTGACTCTGGTACAATAACATTTGTTTGGTCCTTTATGATCTGCAGAGTAATTTCTTTACTGTTTGTTTGGTTCATATCACTGGGAAAAAGTGGACTGTTAACTATTACTGCGTCCGATAGTTTATCTTGCTCAGTTTTATCTTCTTGGAGAGCAAAGTAGTCACTGAACTGGTTATCTAAGTTGTTCTTCCATTCTTTTACTGCTTCTTCAACCTTTGTATTAAGAGATATTATTTGTTGGGTATGGCTATCTATGACTGTTTGGATGGTCTTGTCACAGTTAGTCATTCCTGGTGTTGATAACTTTTGTTCAAGACTGAGGATTTTGTTCTCGAGTTGTGTCATCCTGGTGCCTTGTTTTGTTAGCGTCTCTCGAAGATTCATATTTTCAATAACTAAGTTGGAGATGCATGTTTTTAGGGTATCTGGATCGTTGGTCATACCTGAGAGACTACTTGGTAGGTTGAATCCGGGGAAGAGAGGGGAGGATGGGCTGGCGGCAGCCATGTTTGTTGTTATTGTTGTGGTGTCGCCTTGAGTGGTGGTGAGTGGGGTGGTTGCTGGGCCGGCGTCCTCCTGACTACACTTGTTGAATAGTTGATTTTTCGGTGTTTTCTTGCTGGCCTTGGTGCTGTTTCCTCTTAATGACAACAACATTCTCCATAGCTATCAATCGGGCTTTAGAAGATCCTACTCAACCGACACCTCCCTTATTAATCTGATGGATTACCTGAGAACTGAAATGTCAAAGGGGAACTACATAGGTATGGTAACCTTAGACCTGCAAAAGGCCTTCGATACTGTCAACCACAATATATTATGTAATAAACTTCAAGCTATCGGTAAAAAAAAATCCCCCCCCAGTACCAACAATACCACCAGTCCGATAACATTCTTCTTTGCAAATATACAGGGTCTAAAGCCAGCAACAAACAACAAAATACCTTTCATCCGTGGACTGCTTGCAGAGGCAAAGGCAATGTTCGCGGCTTTCACTGAGACCCATATAAAGGATCACTTGGACAACGAAATATGGATCCCAGGTTACAACCTATACAGATGTGACAGAGTGAACAGGCAAAAGGGGGGGGTTGGCCTGTACATTGCAGAGTCACTTGTTTGCACAGAACTGCTTAATGCCTCAAATGACGTAGTGGAAGTTTTAGCAGTAAAGGTCGAGAACCAAAACCTAGTCATTGTGGTAGTCTACAAGCCTCCGGATGCAACATCCCAGCAATTCCAGGAACAGCTGTTAAAAATTGACCACTGTCTGGAAAATCTTCCAGCTCCTGCACCCAATATCTTGCTCCTGGGGGATTTCAACTTAAGGCACCTAAAATGGAGGAATACAGCAAATAATATTGTTGCAGTAATAACACCAGGAGGCAGCTCTGATGAAAACTCACACTCACACGAGCTTTTAAATCTCTGCACAAAATTCAATTTAAACCAGCAAATAATAGAGCCTACTAGACTGGAGAATACACTAGACCTCATCTTCACTAACAATGATGATCTGATAAGAAATGTCACCATATCAAAAACAATATACTCAGATCACAACATAATTGAGGTTCAGACATGTATGCGTGGAGCCCCAGACCGACAAAATGAGACTAGTCACGAGGGAGCATTCACCAAATTCAACTTCAATAACAAAAACATAAAGTGGGACCAAGTAAACCAAGTCCTAACCGATATAAGCTGGGAAGATATACTAAGCAACACAGACCCAAACTTATGCCTAGAACAGATTAACTCGGTGGCACTCGATGTATGCACAAGGCTTATTCCTCTAAGAAAAAGGAGGAGTAGATGTAAAATAGAAAGAGACAGGCGCTCCCTTTACAGGCGACGGAAAAGAATAACAGAGCGGCTAAAAGAGGTCAATATATCTGAAATGCGTAGGGAGACACTGGTCAGAGAAATAGCAAGCATCGAACTTAAGCTAAAAGAATCCTTTAGGAGTCAGGAATCGCGGGAAGAACTAAAAGCTATAAATGAAATCGAAAGAAACCCAAAGTATTTCTTCTCCTATGCCAAATCAAAATCGAGAACAACGTCCAGTATTGGGCCCCTACTTAAACAAGATGGGTCCTACACAGATGACAGCAAGGAAATGAGTGAGCTACTCAAGTCCCAATATGACTCAGTTTTTAGCAAGCCGCTAACCAGACTGAGAGTCGAAGATCAAAATGAATTTTTTATGAGAGAGCCACAAAATTTGATTAACACAAGCCTATCCGATGTTATCCTGACGCCAAATGACTTCGAACAGGCGATAAATGACATGCCCATGCACTCTGCCCCAGGGCCAGACTCATGGAACTCTGTGTTCATCAAGAACTGCAAGAAGCCCCTATCACGAGCCTTTTCCATCCTATGGAGAGGGAGCATGGACACGGGGGTCGTCCCTCAGTTACTAAAAACAACAGACATAGCCCCACTCCACAAAGGGGGCAGTAAAGCAACAACAAAGAACTACAGACCAATAGCACTAACATCCCATTTCATAAAAATCTTTGAAAGGGTCCTAAGAAGCAAGATCACCACCCATCTAGAAACCCATCAGTTACACAACCCAAGGCAACATGGGTTTAGAACAGGTCGCTCCTGTCTGTCTCAACTACTGGATCACTACGACAAGGTCCTAAATGCACTAGAAGACAAAAAGAATGCAGATGTAATATATACAGACTTTGCAAAAGCCTTCGACAAGTGTGACCATGGCGTAATAGCGCACAAAATGCGTGCTAAAGGAATAACAGGAAAAGTCGGTCGATGGATCTATAATTTCCTCACTAACAGAACACAGAGAGTAGTCGTCAACAGAGTAAAGTCCGAGGCAGCTACGGTGAAAAGCTCTGTTCCACAAGGCACAGTACTAGCTCCCATCTTGTTCCTCATCCTCATATCCGACATAGACAAGGATGTCAGCCACAGCACCGTGTCTTCCTTTGCGGATGACACCCGAATCTGCATGACAGTGTCTTCCATTGCAGACACTGCAAGGCTCCAGGCGGACATCAACCAAATCTTTCAGTGGGCTGCAGAAAACAATATGAAGTTCAACGATGAGAAATTTCAATTACTCAGATATGGTAAACATGAGGAAATTAAATCTTCATCAGAGTACAAAACAAATTCTGGCCACAAAATAGAGCGAAACACCAACGTCAAAGACCTGGGAGTGATTATGTCGGAGGATCTCACCTTCAAGGACCATAACATTGTATCTATCGCATCTGCTAGAAAAATGACAGGATGGATAATGAGAACCTTCAAAACTAGGGAGGCCAAGCCCATGATGACACTCTTCAGGTCACTTGTTCTATCTAGGCTGGAATATTGCTGCACTCTAACAGCACCTTTCAAGGCAGGTGAAATTGCCGACCTAGAAAATGTACAGAGAACTTTCACGGCGCGCATAACGGAGATAAAACACCTCAATTACTGGGAGCGCTTGAGGTTTCTAAACCTGTATTCCCTGGAACGCAGGAGGGAGAGATACATGATTATATACACCTGGAAAATCCTAGAGGGACTAGTACCGAACTTGCACACGAAAATCACTCACTACGAAAGCAAAAGACTTGGCAGACGATGCACCATCCCCCCAATGAAAAGCAGGGGTGTCACTAGCACGTTAAGAGACCATACAATAAGTGTCAGGGGCCCGAGACTGTTCAACTGCCTCCCAGCACACATAAGGGGGATTACCAACAGACCCCTGGCAGTCTTCAAGCTGGCACTGGACAGGCACCTAAAGTCAGTTCCTGATCAGCCGGGCTGTGGCTCGTACGTTGGTTTGCGTGCAGCCAGCAGCAACAGCCTGGTTGATCAGGCGCTGATCCACCAGGAGGCCTGGTCACAGACCGGGCCGCGGGGGCGTTGACCCCAGAAACTCTCTCCATGTAAACTCCAGGTAAATAGGTTCTGTAGACTGGTTTAAGTCCTACCTTAACAACAGGAGACAAATAGTCAAAATCAACAAAACAGAATCAGAACCCCTGCCGATAACATGTGGAGTTCCACAAGGTAGTATTCTGGGTCCCTTATTGTTCTTATGTTATGTCAATAACATGCCTATCAGTGTCAAGTGCAAACTCCTACTGTATGCAGATGACAGTGCTCTGTTAGTGTCTGGTAAAGACCCACAAGATATTGCTAATGTTTTGACACTGGAACTGGAGTCCTGCAGCAAATGGTTAGTAGACAACAAACTATCATTCTCTTTGGCACGATACATAAACTGAGAAGGGTAAATAATTTTAATGTTCAATGTAATGGGGTGCCCATCACTTTGGTTGCATCAGTAAAATATTTGGGAATCCCCTTTGACCCATGCATGTCAGGAGAATTGATAGGGAACAGTGTAGTAAAGAAAGCGAATGCCAGACCGAAGTTTCTGTATAGACAAGCACAGTGTCTACCTACTGAGGCTCGCAGGACCCTATGTCTAGCCCTATGTCTAGCCCTATGTCTAGCTATATACTTGTCCAAACTTCCAACCACTACAGATATCAGTAGTAGAACTCAACACACAACTCAGGATATAAATAACCATAATTTTAAACCTAGAAGATGATTGATCACATTGACCCTGATCTAAACCTCCATAATCTGACACCCAATCAAAACCTATTGGAAAGTAACTGCCTTTATTACACAGCATCACAAGCCACCACTATCCTAAACAATGCTAAAAGTCTATCAGTACTTAACTACAACATCAGGTCCTTAAGCAAATACTATGATGACCTCCTAGCACTCCTTGAATCACTAAAGACACCCTTCTCCTGCATTATTCTTACTGAGACCTGGCTTAAGCAGGACACAATAGATATCTACCCTCTACCAGGATACACAGCAATTCACAACTGCAGAACAAACCAAGTTGGGGGTGGTATTGCAATCTATTACTCTAACCAATTATCTTGTCTTAGCACCACTTGCTTTAGTGATGAATATGGGGAATACATTTTTGCTAATTTTACTGTAAAAAACCTTAAGACGCCTATAACAATCGGTGCCATTTACCGGATACCTCACACAAACATCCCAAATTTCAGTGAGAAATTAAAGTCACTAATAACAAACAGACAAATGAATAAGCACCACCTTCTCTTAGCTGGAGACTTCAACATCAACCTTGGCTTACTAGATGATCAGCCTGTAACTGATTTCATCAACAATATGAACAACACACTTCTCATACCAACAATAACTAAACCAACCAGGCTCACTGAGACAAGTGCAACCATAATAGACCACATATGGACTAATATACTAGCCCCCCTTAAATCAGGGATAATCACAGATAGCACTACAGACCACTACCCTACCTTCCTCCTGACAAACATTAGTAAACCACCACTTGAATACAACAAAGTCTCATTTAGACTCCATGATGAGGCCTCAGTAAGGAAGTTCACAGCTGACCTAGAGACTGTTGATTGGCCTACAGAATTCTCCAAGGCCAATGGTATTGATGACTGGACAGACATCTTTCTTAACAAATTACTTAGACTATACAACAAACATTGTCCTATAAAAACAAAACAGATCACAAACAAATGGCTTGGTTGCCCATGGCTAACCAGGACCATTCTGAAATCCATTGACAAGAAACACCAATATGAAAAGCAATATAGACAGGGCTTAATACACAAAGATACTCTTAAACACTATTCATCAGCTCTCACCAAAGTAATAAAAAAAGCCAAACAACTATACTACTCCAGTAGATTCACAGACACTAGAGGAGATATAAAAATGACCTGGAAAACACTCTCTCAGATTCTAGGGACCCACAAACTGAGAAAAACCAAGAATATTGTCCTAACTAAACCTAATGAAACACCACTACATTCCACTGACACAGCTAACAAGATAAACGACTTCTTCTCAAACATAGGATCTAATCTCGCCAGTAAAATCCCACATACCAATGCCCATGCCGGGGACTACCTAGATGGAAATTTCCCTAATTCCTTCTATCTTGCACCAACTGAGCCCACGGAAGTCATTGAGATCATAAAGGCACTTAAAAATAACTCGGGGAATCTGTCTCATGTCCCACCATGACTGTACAAGCGAGCGGCCCATGCCCTTTCGCATGCTATTTCATTACTTTTTAACAAGTCAATAGAGAATAGCACCTTCCCGAAACTACTCAAGATGGCAAGGGTTACACCAATACATAAAGGTGGTGACCCTACAGACTTAAACAACTGTAGGCCAATATCTAACTTACCATTGCTATCCAATATCTTTGAGAAACTCGTGCACAGGAGGCTGTATTCATTTATAACGGCTCAAAACATACTCAACCCCTGCCAGTTTGGATTCAGGAAAAATAAAAGCACTAATGATGCAATCATAAAAATGCTAGATCTGCTTTACACAGCATTGGAAAATAAGGAATATCCACTAGGAATTTTTATTGACCTAAGAAAAGCTTTTGACACAGTAAACCACGAAATCCTACTCCACAAACTTGACCACTACGGTATAAGAGGCCATGCGCTTGCTTATTTCAAATCTTACATTACTAATAGGTATCAGTACGTCACCATTAAAGACACAGCATCAGCAACACGGCCACTTGATACTGGAGTTCCGCAGGGAAGTGTCCTTGGTCCCCTGCTCTTCCTCATATACATCAATGACCTTCCTAACGTATCCCAACACCTGAAACCCATTCTCTTTGCTGATGACACGACTTATGTCATCTCTCACCCTAATCTTGCCACCCTCAACACCATTGTGAATGAGGAGCTGATTAAAATATCGACTTGGATGACAGGCAATAAACTTACGCTTAACACTGACAAAACTTACTATATTATGTTTGGTAGCAGAGCAGGAGATGCACAAATTAACATTAAGATTGACAACACTCTAATTACCAGAAATAATGGGGGAAAATTCCTAGGCTTATACCTTGACAACAACCTGAATTTCAGCACCCATATCCAGCATATAGCCAAAAAAGTATCCAAAACGGTTGGGATCCTCTCCAAGATACGATACTACGTGCCGCAAAATGCCCTTCTCACACTATACCACTCACTTATTTATCCATACCTCACCTATGCTATTTGTGCTTGGGGATCAACTGCAGCAACACACCTAAAGCCAATAATAACCCAACAAAAAGCTGCAGTAAGAATAATCACTAAATCCCATCCCTGGCAGCACACCCCCCACTCTTCAAAGATCTAAACTTACTCCCAGTTCAGTACATCCACACTTACTACTGTGCAATCTATATCTACAGTGCCTTAAACTCTAATATCAACCTTGACCTAAAACGCTTTCTTGATAGTTGTGACAGAACCCACAGGCATAACACCAGAAACAAACATCTCTACGACATTCCCCGTGTCCGACTAAACCTTTACAAAAATTCAATGTATGTCAAAGGCCCTAAAATCTGGAATACCCTACCTGAGAACTCTAGAACTGCAGACACATTCATCACCTTCAAAACTACCATTAGAAAACATCTTATCTCCCTGATACACCCCGTCAACTAACTACACGAATACCACCTGGTGGTTCACACTTACACTCGCTCACTCATTTGACCATTAACAGAAATATTAATCTCAGTCTTAAAATAATGAATCCTGTGATACTCCAATACTGAAACCATATACTGTGCCAAAACAAAAGCATTCACATTGCTAAACTCACAAACTAGTATTTAGTCACTTAGCCATAATACCAACTTACCTCATAATTTGTAATATTTTACAATTAAGAATAAAACTAAGTATGCCCGAAATGCCTAGCCATGCTAAGCGTTCTAGTGGTACACTCTGTAATCACAATTTTACTACATGTAAACCAAACAATAACCAAATTTCTGTAAACTCAGCATTGTAATCCTTATAGAGAATAAACTTTGAATTATACAATGCCATATGGATTACGCTTGCTCTTCTTGGTACTCTGCCTTGACAAAAAAACTGAAAGATAGACTGCAAATTACCCAGAACAAAATCGTAAGATTCATCCTGGGGCTGGGACCAAGAGAACATGTAGGCCAGGATGAATTACAGCAGTTGGATATGCTGAATGTTGAAGACAGAGTAAAACAACTGAAGATAAATCATGTTTATAAAATTGCTCACAAACAATGTCCAGAATATCTTGCTGTCAGTTTTGTCAAGGTTGGGAACCAAAGCAATGATAGTACTAGGGGGAGAGAGCACAACTTTGTAGTACCCACAGTCAGTGGCCAGGCTTCAAACACCTTTTATTGTACAGCAATAAAGGAATGGAACAGACTGCCCGCACATGTCAAAGCCAGTCATAGCATGAACCAGTTCAAGAAGAGTGCCGAAAGGTGTCTGATGAATGTAGCTACAGATACACATTTACACATACGTGTAAATTTTACATTGTTCCTAGTAATGACTCTCGTATTGTAGATAGTCTTAATGACCTTGGTGTAGTAGATAGTCTTTTTAGTATGATAATAAGATGTTATCTTCATTGTAGAATAATAAGAAAATATTATAACCTTTATATTATAATAATAAGGTAAAAGGACCCCAATGGAAATAAGTCACTCTGTCTGACTTTTTTGGGTTATCCTAGGTTCTCTACACATATGCTGCTATGTATGATAATTCTATGTAACTGTATTTGTGTATACCTGAATAAACTTACTTACTTACTTACTTACCCTTGCCAAGCCCCAGCAGAGAGGGACACCCTTGCCAAGCCCCAGCAGAGAGGGACGCCCTTGCCAAGCCCCAGCAGAGAGGGACGCCCTTGCCAAGCCCCAGCAGAGAGGGACACCCTTGCCAAGCCCCAGCAGAGAGGGACGCCCTTGCCAAGCCCCAGCAGAGAGGGACACCCTTGCCAAGCGCCAGCAGAGAGGGACACCCTTGCCAAGCCCCAGCAGAGAGGGACACCCTTGCCAAGCCCCAGCAGAGAGGGACACCCTTGCCAAGCCCCAGCAGAGAGGGACGCCCTTGCCAAGCCCCAGCAGAGAGGGACACCCTTGCCAAGCCTCAGCATAGAAGGACACCCTTGCCAAGCCCCAGCAGAGGGACGACCTTGCCAAGCCCCAGCAAAAAGGGACACCCTTGCCAAGCCCCAGCAGAGAGGGACACCCTTGCCAAGCCACAGCAGAGAGGGACACCCTTGCCAAGCCCCAGCAGAGAGGGACACCCTTGCCAAGCCCCAGCAGAGAGGGACGCCCTTGCCAAGCCCCAGCAGAGAGGGACACCCTTGCCAAGCCCCAGCATAGAAGGACACCCTTGCCAAGCCCCAGCAGAGGGACGACCTTGCCAAGCCCCAGCAAAAAGGGACACCCTTTCCAAGCCTCAGCAGAGAGGGACACCCTTGCCAAGCCACAGCAGAGAGGGACACCCTTGCCAAGC
Source organism: Cherax quadricarinatus (assembly GCF_038502225.1). Taxonomy (NCBI): domain Eukaryota; kingdom Metazoa; phylum Arthropoda; class Malacostraca; order Decapoda; family Parastacidae; genus Cherax; species Cherax quadricarinatus. Next base: position 4,509 of record NW_027196595.1, on the reverse strand, counting down.
CACAGCAGAGAGGGACACCCTTGCCAAAACACAGCAGAGAGGGACACCCTTGCCAAGCCACAGCAGAGAGGGACACCCTTGCCAAGCTACGACAGAGAGGGACACCCTTGCCAAGCCACAGCAGAGAGGGACACCCTTGCCAAGCCACAGCAGAGAGGGACACCCTTGCCAAGCCACAGCAGAGAGGGACACCCTTGCCAAGCCCCAGCAGAGAGGGACTCCCTTGCCAAGCCACAGCAGAGAGGGACACCCTTGTCAAGCCCCAGCAAAGAGGGATACCCTTGCCAAGCCACAGCAGAGAGGGACACCCTTGCCAAGCCACATAAGAGAGGGACACCCTTGCCAAGCCACAGCAGAGAGGGACACCCTTGCCAAACCACAGCAGAGAGGGATACCCTTGCCAAGCCCCAGGAGAGAGGGACACCCTTGCCAAACCACAGCAGAGAGGGACACCCTTGCCAAGCCCTAGCAGAGAGGGACGCCCAAACTCCCACCTGAGTTCAGTAACGAGCAGAGAGGGACGCCCAAACTCCCACCTGAGTTCAGTAACCAGCAGAGAGGGACGCCCACACTCCCACCTGAGTTCAGTAGCCGGCAGAGAGGGACGCCCACACTTCCACCTGAGTTCAGTAACCAGCAGAGAGGGACGCCTACACTCCCACCTGAGTTCAGTAACCAGCAGAGAGGGACGCCCACACTCCCACCTGAGTTCAGTAACCGGCAGAGAGGGACGCCCGCACTCCCACCTGTGTTCAGTAACCAGCAGAGAGGGACGTCCACCCTCCCACCTGAGTTCAGTAACCAGCAGAGAGGGACGCCCACACTCCCACTTGAGTTCAGTAACCAGCAGAGAGGGACGCCCACACTCCCACTTGAGTTCAGTAACCAGCAGAGAGGGACGCCCACACTCCCTCTGAGTTCAGTAACCAGCAGAGAGGGACGCCCACACTCCCCCTGAGTTCAGTAACCAGCAGAGAGGGACGCCCACACTCCCCCTGAGTTCAGTAACCAGCAGAGAGGGACGCCAACACTCCCGCCTGAGTTCAGTAACCAGCAGAGAGTGACGCCCACACTTCCACCTGAGTTCAGTAACCGGCAGAGAGGGACGCCCACACTCCCCCTGAGTTCAGTAACCAGCAGAGAGGGACGCCCACACTCCCCCTGAGTTCAGTAACCAGCAGAGAGGGACGCCAACACTCCCGCCTGAATTCAGTAACCAGCAGAGAGTGACGCCCACACTTCCACCTGAGTTCAGTAACCAGCAGAGAGGGACGCCCACACTTCCACCTGAGTTCAGTAACCGGCAGAGAGGGACGCCCACACTTCCACCTGAGTTCAGTAACCAGCAGAGAGGGACGCCCACACTCCCGCCTGAGTTCAGTAACCTGGAGTTTACCTGGAGAGAGTTCCGGGGGTCAACGCCCCCGCGGCCCGGTCTGTGACCAGGCCTCCTGGTGGAGCAGAGCCTGATCAACCAGGCTGTTGCTGCTGGCTGCACGCAAACCAACGTACGAGCCACAGCCCGGCTGATCAGGAACTGACTTTAGGTGCTTGTCCAGTGCCAGCTTGAAGACTGCCAGGGGTCTGTTGGTAATCCCCCTTATGTGTGCTGGGAGGCAGTTGAACAGTCTCGGGCCCCTGACACTTATTGTATGGTCTCTTAACGTGCTAGTGACACCCCTGCTTTTCATTGGGGGGATGGTGCATCGTCTGTCAAGTCTTTTGCTTTCGTAGTGAGTGATTTTCGTGTGCAAGTTCGGTACTAGTCCCTCTAGGATTTTCCAGGTGTATATAATCATGTATCTCTCCCTCCTGCGTTCCAGGGAATACAGGTTTAGGAACCTCAAGCGCTCCCAATAATTGAGGTGTTTTATCTCCGTTATGCATGCCGTGAAAGTTCTCTGTACATTTTCTAGGTCGGCAATTTCACCTGCCTTGAAAGGTGCTGTTAGTGTGCAGCAATATTCCAGCCTAGATAGAACAAGTGACCTGAAGAGTGTCATCATGGGCTTGGCCTCCCTAGTTTTGAAGGTTCTCATTATCCATCCTGTCATTTTTCTAGCACATGCGATTGATACAATGTTTTGGTCCTTGAAGGTGAGATCCTCCGACATGATCACTCCCAGGTCTTTGACGTTGGTGTTTCGCTCTATTTTGTGGCCAGAATTTGTTTTGTACTCTGATGAAGATTTAATTTCCTCATGTTTACCATATCTGAGTAATTGAAATTTCTCATCGTTGAACTTCATATTGTTTTCTGCAGCCTACTGAAAGATTTGGTTGATGTCCGCCTGGAGCTTTGCAGTGTCTGCAATGGAAGACACTGTCATGCAGATTCGGGTGTCATCTGCAAAGGAAGACACGGTGCTGTGGCTGACATCCTTGTCTATGTCGGATATGAGGATGAGGAACAAGATGGGAGCGAGTACTGTGCCTTGTGGAACAGAGCTTTTCACCGTAGCTGCCTCGGACTTTACTCTGTTGACGACTACTCTCTGTGTTCTGTTAGTGAGGAAATTATAGATCCATCGACCGACTTTTCCTGTTATTCCTTTAGCACGCATTTTGTGCGCTATTACGCCATGGTCACACTTGTCGAAGGCTTTTGCAAAGTCTGTATATATTACATCTGCATTCTTTTTGTCTTCTAGTGCATTTAGGACCTTGTCGTAGTGATCCAATAGTTGAGACAGACAGGAGCGACCTGTTCTAAACCCATGTTGCCCTGGGTTGTGTAACTCATGGGTTTCTAGATGGGTGGTGATCTTGCTTCTTAGGACCCTTTCAAAGATTTTTATGATATGGGATGTTAGTGCTATTGGTCTGTAGTTCTTTGCTGTTGCTTTACTGCCCCCTTTGTGGAGTGGGGCTATGTCTGTTGTTTTTAGTAACTGTGGGACGACCCCCGTGTCCATGCTCCCTCTCCATAGGATGGAAAAGGCTCGTGGTAGGGGCTTCTTGCAGTTCTTGATGAACACAGAGTTCCATGAGTCTGGCCCTGGGGCAGAGTGCATGGGCATGTCATTTATCGCCTGTTCGAAGTCATTTGGCGTCAGGATAACCTCGGATAGGCTTGTGTTAATCAAATTGTGTGGCTCTCTCATAAAAAAATCATTTTGATCTTCGACTCTCAGTCTGGTTAGCGGCTTGCTAAAAACTGAGTCATATTGGGACTTGAGTAGCTCACTCATTTCCTTGCTGTCATCTGTGTAGGACCCATCTTGTTTAAGTAGGGGCCCAATACTGGACGTTGTTCTCGATTTTGATTTGGCATAGGAGAAGAAATACTTTGGGTTTCTTTCGATTTCATTTATGGCTTTTAGTTCAGCAGAGAGTGACGCCCACACTTCCACCTGAGTTCAGTAACCAGCAGAGAGGGACGCCCACACTTCCACCTGAGTTCAGTAACCAGCAGAGAGGGACGCCCACACTTCCACCTGAGTTCAGTAACCAGCAGAGAGGGACGCTCACACTTCCACCTGAGTTCAGTAACCAGCAGAGAGGGACGCCCACACTCCCGCCTGAGTTCAGTAACCGGCTTCCCACCAAAGACCATTAAAGAATTTCCAGCAGAACGGAAAAAGTAGATCTGGCTAAAGTAAGACGATGAACAGGTGCCCCTCCTGTTGAGTGCCCGGCGGGCTAAATAGATGAAGACAAGCGTCCCAGTGAGAGTTAGTTTAATATGTTTATTATGCACCCCATACCCATCCTGTGGGCGGTAGTCAAAAGATTACAGAGGTACATAATTGGTCCAGGGACTGGGCCTCAAAGTTTTGATAGCTGAGCAAGTTACAGAGGTAATGAATTCACAATTTACAAAGGTAATGAACTCACAATTTACAAAGGTAATGAACTCCAGGTAGGTCTAGTCACAATCATGACAAGTTACAAAGGTATTTACAGATTACAGAGGTACACAATGGGTCCAGGGACCGGGCTCCAAAGTTTTGATGGCTGAACTAGGTACAAGGTAATGAACTCACAAGTTACAAAGGTAATGAACTCACAAGTTACAAAGGTAATGAATACTGTAAGAATGGTTACTTACGTTTATACATGGGTGCAATCATGAACAAATTTTAGAGTAATGAGCAATTCACACTTCCACACCCGGTCACAACTGTAGTGAGTTATTGGTGCAAATGTTGATTGCTGAGTCTCTCTCTCTCTCACACACACACATACAAATTCATACACACACACACATAAACACACACACACACACACACACACACACACACACACACACACACACACACACACACAAACTCATACACACACACGCACACACACTCATACACACACACACACTCATACACACACACACACTCATACACACACACACACTCATACACACACACACTCATACTCACACACACACACACACACACACACACACACACACACACACACACACACTCACACACTCAAACACAGACACACACACACACACACACACACACACACACACACACACACACACACACACACACACACACACACACA
>NW_027196594.1:0-84874 GCF_038502225.1 Cherax quadricarinatus | reverse complement strand
TGGTGTAGTTACTCTCATCATCTGGTGTAGTTACTCTCATCATCTGGTGTAGTTACTCTCATCATCTGGTGTAGTTACTCTCATCATCTGGTGTAGTTACTCTCATCATCTGGTGTAGTTACTCTCATCATCTGGTGTAGTTACTCTCATCATCTGGTGTAGTTACTCTCATCATCTGGTGTAGTTACTCTCATCATCTGGTGTAGTTACTCTCATCATCTGGTGTAGTTACTCTCATCATCTGGTGTAGTTACTCTCATCATCTGGTGTAGTTACTCTCATCATCTGGTGTAGTTACTCTCATCATCTGGTGTAGTTACTCTCATCATCTGGTGTAGTTACTCTCATCTCTCATCATCTGGTGTAGTTACTCTCATCATCTGGTGTAGTTACTCTCATCATCTGGTGTAGTTACTCTCATCATCTGGTGTAGTTACTCTCATCATCTGGTGTAGTTACTCTCATCATCTGGTGTAGTTACTCTCATCATCTGGTGTAGTTACTCTCATCATCTGGTGTAGTTACTCTCATCATCTGGTGTAGTTACTCTCATCATCTGGTGTAGTTACTCTCATCATCTGGTGTAGTTACTCTCATCATCTGGTGTAGTTACTCTCATCATCTGGTGTAGTTACTCTCATCATCTGGTGTAGTTACTCTCATCATCTGGTGTAGTTACTCTCATCATCTGGTGTAGTTACTCTCATCATCTGGTGTAGTTACTCTCATCATCTGGTGTAGTTACTCTCATCATCTGGTGTAGTTACTCTCATTATCTGGTGTAGTTACTCTCATCATCTGGTGTAGTTACTCTCATCATCTGGTGTAGTTACTCTCATCATCTGGTGTAGTTACTCTCATCATCTGGTGTAGTTACTCTCATCATCTGGTGTAGTTACTCTCATCATCTGGTGTAGTTACTCTCATCATCTGGTGTAGTTACTCTCATCATCTGGTGTAGTTACTCTCATCATCTGGTGTAGTTACTCTCATCATCTGGTGTAGTTACTCTCATCATCTGGAGTAGTTACTCTCATCATCTGTTGTAGTTACTCTCATCATCTGGTGTTACTCTCATCATCTGTTACTCTCATCATCTGGTGTAGTTACTCTCATCATCTGGTGTAGTTACTCTCATCATCTGGTGTAGTTACTCTCATCATCTTGTGTAGTTACTCTCATCATCTGGTGTACTCTCATCATCTGGTGTAGTTACTCTCATCATCTGGTGTAGTTACTCTCATCATCTGGTGTAGTTACTCTCATCATCTGGTGTAGTTACTCTCATCATCTGGTGTAGTTACTCTCATCATCTGGTGTAGTTACTCTCATCATCTGGTGTAGTTACTCTGGTGTACCTACTCTCATCATCTGGTGTAGTTACTCTCATCATCTGGTGTAGTTACTCTCATCATCTGGTGTAGTTACTCTTATCTCCTGGTGTAGCTACTCTCATCATCTGGTGTATCTACTCTCATCATCTGGTGTAGTTACTCTCATCATCTGGTGTAGTTACTCTCATCATCTGGTGTAGTTACTCTCATCATCTGGTGTAGTTACTCTCATCATCTGGTGTAGTTACTCTCATCATCTGGTGTAGTTACTCTCATCATCTGGTGTAGTTACTCTCATCATCTGGTGTAGTTACTCTCATCATCTGGTGTAGTTACTCTCATCATCTGGTGTAGTTACTCTCATCATCTGGTGTAGTTACTCTCATCATCTGGTGTAGTTACTCTCATCATCTGGTGTAGTTACTCTCATCATCTGGTGTAGTTACTCTCATCATCTGGTGTAGTTACTCTCATCATCTGGTGTAGTTACTCTCATCATCTGGTGTAGTTACTCTCATCATCTGGTGTAGTTACTCTCATCATCTGGTGTAGTTACTCTCATCATCTGGTGTAGTTACTCTCATCATGTAGTTACTCTCATCATCTGGTGTAGTTACTCTCATCATCTGGTGTAGTTACTCTCATCATCTGGTGTAGTTACTCTCATCATCTGGTGTAGTTACTCTCATCATCTGGTGTAGTTACTCTCATCATCTGGTGTAGTTACTCTCATCATCTGGTGTAATTACTCTCATCATCTGGTGTACTCTCATCATCTGGTGTAGTTACTCTCATCATCTGGTGTAGTTACTCTCATCATCTGGTGTAGTTACTCTCATCATCTGGTGTAGTTACTCTCATCATCTGGTGTAGTTACTCTCATCATCTGGTGTAGTTACTCTCATCATCTGGTGTAGTTACTCTCATCTGGTGTATCTGGTGTAGTTACTCTCATCATCTGGTGTAGTTACTCTCATCATCTGGTGTAGTTACTCTCATCATCTGGTGTAGTTACTCTCATCATCTGGTGTAGTTACTCTCATCATCTGGTGTAGTTACTCTCATCATCTGGTGTAGTTACTCTCATCTCCTGGTGTAGTTACTCTCATCATCTGGTGTAGTTACTCTCATCATCTGGTGTAGTTACTCTCATCTCCTGGTGTAGTTACTCTCATCTCCTGGTGTAGTTACTCTCATCATCTGGTGTAGTTACTCTCATCATCTGGTGTAGTTACTCTCATCATCTGGTGTAGTTACTCTCATCATCTGGTGTAGTTACTCTCATCATCTGGTGTAGTTACTCTCATCATCTGGTGTAGTTACTCTCATCATCTGGTGTAGTTACTCTCATCATCTGGTGTAGTTACTCTCATCATCTGGTGTAGTTACTCTCATCATCTGGTGTAGTTACTCTCATCTCTCATCATCTGGTGTAGTTACTCTCATCATCTGGTGTAGTTACTCTCATCATCTGGTGTAGTTACTCTCATCATCTGGTGTAGTTACTCTCATCATCTGGTGTAGTTACTCTCATCATCTGGTGTAGTTACTCTCATCATCTGGTGTAGTTACTCTCATCATCTGGTGTAGTTACTCTCATCATCTGGTGTAGTTACTCTCATCATCTGGTGTAGTTACTCTCATCATCTTGTGTAGTTACTCTCATCATCTGGTGTAGTTACTCTCATCATCTGGTGTAGTTACTCTCATCATCTGGTGTAGTTACTCTCATCATCTGGTGTAGTTACTCTCATCATCTGGTGTAGTTTCTCTCATCTCCTGGTGTAGTTACTCTCATCATCTGGTGTAGTTTCTCTCATCTCCTGGTGTAGTTACTCTCATCATCTGGTGTAGTTACTCTCATCATCTGGTGTAGTTACTCTCATCATCTGGTGTAGTTACTCTCATCTGGTGTAGTTACTCTCATCATCTGGTGTAGTTACTCTCATCATCTGGTGTAGTTACTCTCATCATCTGGTGTAGTTACTCTCATCATCTGGTGTAGTTACTCTCAGTTACTCTCATCTCCTGGTGTAGTTACTCTCATCATCTGGTGTAGTTACTCTCATCATCTGGTGTAGTTACTCTCATCATCTGGTGTAGTTACTCTCATCATCTGGTGTAGTTACTCTCATCATCTGGTGTAGTTACTCTCATCATCTGGTGTAGTTACTCTCATCATCTGGTCTCTCATCATCTGGTGTAGTTACTCTCATCATCTGGTGTAGTTACTCTCATCTCCTGGTGTAGTTACTCTCATCATCTGGTGTAGTTACTCTCATCATCTGGTGTAGTTACTCTCATCATCTGGTGTAGTTACTCTCATCATCTGGTGTAGTTACTCTCATCATCTGGTGTAGTTACTCTCATCATCTGGTGTAGTTACTCTCATCATCTGGTGTAGTTACTCTCATCATCTGGTGTAGTTACTCTCATCATCTGGTGTAGTTACTCTCATCATCTGGTGTAGTTACTCTCATCATCTGGTGTAGTTACTCTCATCATCTGGTGTAGTTACTCTCATCATCTGGTGTAGTTACTCTCATCATCTGGTGTAGTTACTCTCATCATCTGGTGTAGTTACTCTCATCATCTGGTGTAGTTACTCTCATCATCTGGTGTAGTTACTCTCATCATCTGGTGTAGTTACTCTCATCATCTGGTGTAGTTACTCTCATCATCTCTTGTAGTTACTCTCATCATCTGGAGTAGTTACTCTCATCATCTGGTGTAGTTACTCTCATCATCTGGTGTAGTTACTCTCATCATCTGGTGTAGTTACTCTCATCATCTGGTGTAGTTACTCTCATCATCTGGTGTAGTTACTCTCATCATCTGGTGTAGTTACTCTCATCATCTGGTGTAGTTACTCTCATCATCTGGTGTAGTTACTCTCATCATCTGGTGTAGTTACTCTCATCATCTGGTGTAGTTACTCTCATCATCTGGTGTAGTTACTCTCATCATCTGGTGTAGTTACTCTCATCATCTGGTGTAGTTACTCTCATCAGTTACTCTCATCATCTGGTGTAGTTACTCTCATCATCTGGTGTAGTTACTCTCATCATCTGGTGTAGTTACTCTCATCATCTGGTGTAGTTACTCTCATCATCTGGTGTAGTTACTCTCATCATCTGGTGTAGTTACTCTCATCATCTGGTGTAGTTACTCTCATCATCTGGTGTAGTTACTCTCATCATCTGGTGTAGTTACTCTCATCATCTGGTAGTACTCTCATCATCTGTTACTCTCATCTGGTGTAGTTACTCTCATCTCCTGGTGTAGTTACTCTCATCATCTGGTGTAGTTACTCTCATCATCTGGTGTAGTTACTCTCATCATCTGGTGTAGTTACTCTCATCTCCTGGTGTAGTTACTCTCATCTCCTGGTGTAGTTACTCTCATCATCTGGTGTAGTTACTCTCATCATCTTGTGTAGTTACTCTCATCATCTGGTGTAGTTACTCTCATCATCTGGTGTAGTTACTCTCATCATCTGGTGTAGTTACTCTCATCATCTGGTGTAGTTACTCTCATCATCTGGTGTAGTTACTCTCATCATCTGGTGTAGTTACTCTCATCATCTGGTGTAGTTACTCTCATCTCCTGGTGTAATTACTCTCATCATCTGGTGTAGTTACTCTCAGCATCTGGTGTAGTTACTCTCATTATCTGGTGTGGTTACTCTCATCATCTGGTGTAGTTACTCTCATCTCCTGGTGTGGTTACTCTCATAATCTGGTGTAGTTACTCTTATATCCTTGTGTATTTACGCTCATCATCTGGTGTAGTTACTCTCATCATCTGGTGTAGTTACTCTCATCATCTGGTGTAGTTACTCTCATCATCTGGTGTAGTTACTCTCATCTCCTGGTGTAGTTACTCTCATCTCCTGGTGTAGTTACTCTCATCATCTGGTGTAGTTACTCTCATCATCTGGTGTAGTTACTCTCATCATCTGGTGTAGTTACTCTCATCATCTGGTGTAGTTACTCTCATCATCTGGTGTAGTTACTCTCATCATCTGGTGTAGTTACTCTCATCATCTGGTGTAGTTACTCTCATCATCTGGTGTAGTTACTCTCATCATCTGGTGTAGTTACTCTCATCATCTGGTGTAGTTACTCTCATCATCTGGTGTAGTTACTCTCATCATCTGGTAGTTACTCTCATCATCTGGTTACTCTCATCATCTGGTGTAGTTACTCTCATCATCTGGTGTAGTTACTCTCATCATCTGGTGTAGTTACTCTCATCATCTGGTGTAGTTACTCTCATCATCTGGTGTAGTTACTCTCATCATCTGGTGTAGTTACTCTCATCATCTGGTGTAGTTACTCTCATCGTTACTATGACTATTTTAAGTAAACTATCTAGAACTGAGAAAAATTTTAAGTTCTGCACTGAATTATATAGAAATATCATAGATACAGTCAAGACTTTGTTCCTAGTGTCGCAGGTTCCATTATTTAATATTGTTGTTGTTGAATTATAGAGGATTAAATTCAAGTATTTATGGGGTTATTTTGGGCCCTTTTTTTCGTGCATGAAACACATTCCCTAAATTAAAAAGTGGTAATAAAATTATATTTCAAAAAATGTGATCAGTGCATTTCCTTACATCTAAATTTAATTTCTGATCATTTTACGAACGTCAATATTATCCAGATTAGTGATAACTGAAGACATGTGTTTTCTTAAATGTAAAACTGGCCCAAATATGAATATCTTTTATTTGTTTATATTGCACGAGCCATCTCCCACTGATGTAGGGTGACACTAAAGACGAAACACATTCACTATCGTTCATTCATTAGTTGTCTTATCAGTTGTGTACAATTCAAATGACCCTCTGATTTGTAGCAATCCCACCCTTTTTTCATAATCCTGGCATTGTAACTCCACCTCCAGGACTCGAGTCCAGCAACTACTTTCCCATGAACATCTTCGTACATGCTCACACTCCAACAGCATTTCACACTATGAAAACCCTTGGTCTGCACTCACTCTGATTTAACTTGCTCACAAAAGCCTGCTGGATAATCAAACTCCTAGCACTCAAAAACACATACCCTGTCCTGGGATGACCCCTTTCCATTCCTTCCTTCCAATCTAGATTGATGCACTCTCTTGCTCATCCTGTTCTGCCCATCCTTTATAAATTTCCAAGCCAACAAAAAAATTTTTTATTTGGATATAATTTTGAATTATTTGCTCATTCTTTTTCCTGTACTTGGAATTCTCTGGATGTTATTCACACCACATGTTGCTCTTAAACATATCTTCACTGCCTCCAGCCTTCTACTGGCTGCAGGATTTAAGCCACACACATCTAAAAATGTTGCTACCACTATACTCTTGTACATTCCTTATTTTTTTCCTCTGTAAATAAATTTCTTTCCATAGATATCTAAACACACATCCATCTTTTTTCCTTCATTTAATATATAGTTCGCTTCGTGTTTCGTAGAACTAGCTACTAGCACGTTGACTCACGAATACTGAAACACTTACTTCATCCATTCTCATACCCTCCAATCTCGTATTCAGTCTAGCATTGCCTAGACTTTTTTCTGTCCTCGTCATATTGCTCTTTTCTATGTTCTCCTTTTCTTCTCCTTCTTTTGCATAACCTCTCACGTTCATCTAACAACCTTTGTAACTGGTCTTCAGAATCCGTTAAAGGAACTGTGTCATCAGCAGAGAGCAACTGTGATAACTTTTTTTTTTTTTTTTTTATTCGCCGGTATTCTCCCGGCCCGGGTCTTTTCCAAGTAGTGGAACTTCCACTTTCTGTAAGATCCAATACGAAAATAAAAAGGAAATTATTATTATTATTATTGTATATTATTATTATCATTATTGTTATTATTATTATTATTATTATTATTATTATTATTATTATTATTATTATTATTATTATTATTATTATTATTATTATTATTATCAAAGAATTATGTTTAAGTCACTCTTCATAATATTTGAGGTCATATATAATAATTAAGCTGCTGGTGGTTCTTTTAAAGCTTGAGGAAGAAAGAGGCGATAACTTGAGTGTTGGTGAGGTTGGTGTGAGTGTGAGTGGGTCGTCCATCGCCACAATAATGTACACCTCGGGGTCAACAGGGGTACCCAAAGGTGTGAGGTTGTCTCACAGAGCAATACTCAACCGTTTGTCATGGCAGTGGAAGACCTTCCCTTACCAAGGGCAAGAGGTAAGTCCTCTTTATTGTATACTAACCCTTCAACGAAAGTTCCTTAATGATGTTAGGAGCTTTGATTGATACCGATTGTCTTCTTATGGTAATTATTATTTATGTAATTATTTATGAAGCACTTGTTTGGTGCAAAACTTGGTAAGTGATGTGGACAAGTGGTTTAACGAGACGCAGGAGCAAACACCAGCACATATTACACAATGTTGTAGTCCTGAACCTTGATCTAAACAAGTGAGTTTTGTCATAAATATGCCCTATTGTTTGTTCACTGTGTTATTAAACCACAACACTTATACTGTTATTAAACCACATCACTTATACTGTTATTAAACCACATCACTTATACTGTTGTTAAACCACATCACTTATACTGTTATTAAACCACATCACTTATACTGTAGATACTAAGAGCCACTTGAGAGCTATGTTAGTTACCTAGAGTTTTTTTTTGTTTTATTTAAAACATTACATTACATTAAATAAATAAAATAACACAGATCCTGATCTTCCACAGAATTATAATCCTCCATTGATTAAATATATACCGCACGTACAACTTGGTGCAGGCACATGCTACTCCCCCTCCCCCGCACGTACAACTTGGTGCAGGCACATGCTACTCCCCCTCCCCCGCACGTAAAACTTGGTGCAGGCACATGCTACTCCCCCTCCCCCGCACGTACAACTTGGTGCAGGCACATGCTACTCCCCCTCCCCCGCACGTACAACTTGGTGCAGGCACATGCTACTCCCCCGCCCCCGCACGTACAACTTGGTGCAGGCACATGCTACTCCCCCCTCCCCCGCACGTACAACTTGGTGCAGGCACATGCTACTCCCCCTCCCCCGCACGTACAACTTGGTGCAGGCACATGCTACTCCCCCTCCCCCGCACGTACAACTTGGTGCAGGCACATGCTACTCCCCCTCCCCCGCACGTACAACTTGGTGCAGGCACATGCTACTCCCCCTCCCCCGCACGTACAACTTGGTGCAGGCACATGCTACTCCCCCTCCCCCGCACATACAACTTGGTGCAGGCACATGCTACTCCCCCTCCCCCGCACGTACAACTTGGTGCAGGCACATGCTACTCCCCCTCCCCCGCACGTACAACTTGGTGCAGGCACATGCTACTCCCCCTCCCCCGCACGTACAACTTGGTGCAGGCACATGCTACTCCCCCTCCCCCGCACGTACAACTTCGTGCAGGCACATGCTACTCCCCCTCCCCCGCACGTACAACTTGGTGCAGGCACATGCTACTCCCCCTCCCCCGCACGTACAACTTGGTGCAGGCACATGCTACTCCCCCTCCCCCGCACGTACAACTTGGTGCAGGCACATGCTACTCCCCCTCCCCCGCACGTACAACTTGGTGCAGGCACATGCTACTCCCCCTCCCCCGCACGTACAACTTGGTGCAGGCACATGCTACTCCCCCTCCCCCGCACGTACAACTTGGTGCAGGCACATGCTACTCCCCCTCCCCCGCACGTACAACTTGGTGCAGGCACATGCTACTCCCCCTCCCCCGCACGTACAACTTGGTGCAGGCACATGCTACTCCCCCTCCCCCGCACGTACAACTTGGTGCAGGCACATGCTACTCCCCCTCCCCCGCACGTACAACTTGGTGCAGGCACATGCTACTCCCTCTCCCCCGCACGTACAACTTGGTGCAGGCACATGCTACTCCCTCTCCCCCGCACGTACAACTTCGTGCAGGCACATGCTACTCCCCCTCCCCCGCACGTACAACTTGGTGCAGGCACATGCTACTCCCTCTCCCCCGCACGTACAACTTGGTGCAGGCACATGCTACTCCCTCTCCCCCGCACGTACAACTTCGTGCAGGCACATGCTACTCCCTCTCCCCCGCACGTACAACTTCGTGCAGGCACATGCTACTCCCTCTCCCCCGCACGTACAACTTGGTGCAGGCACATGCTACTCCCCCTCCCCCGCACGTACAACTTGGTGCAGGCACATGCTACTCCCTCTCCCCCGCACGTACAACTTGGTGCAGGCACATGCTACTCCCTCTCCCCCGCACGTACAACTTGGTGCAGGCACATGCTACTCCCCCTCCCCCGCACGTACAACTTGGTGCAGGCACATGCTACTCCCTCTCCCCCGCACGTACAACTTGGTGCAGGCACATGCTACTCCCCCTCCCCCGCACGTACAACTTCGTGCAGGCACATGCTACTCCCCCTCCCCCGCACGTACAACTTGGTGCAGGCACATGCTACTCCCCCTCCCCCCACCTTTCTTTTCCTCCCTCTACACCTATTCTAATTACACGGTTACACAGGATTATACTTTACTTCAACAAACAAGATTGCAATATACATTAATATTTCAGAAGTTGTACTTATCACCTGATTTAGTTCATCACCATCCACTAAAAGCTTGTACAATCTACGCCCACTAGTCATGGTTTGGGTTCCTCGTAGTACATCATTGCCATTACACTACGCGGTTCATTAAACACACATAACACTTTTTTAGACCAAAACTACCTATTCCAAACTCAATCCCTGCACAACCTTGTGGGGAGCCTCCGCCACCCCGGTTGTGTTTTCACCCATCCACCTAATCCCAACCCAATTATAGTATAGAATACAATGACATAATATTGAACATTATCATGAACACAAAGATTTTACATATGTACATACATTAGTCATATTTAAAAAATCACAAGTAAAGCATTTCTCAGACCATTTACCTGATTGTACCCCTCACCCCTTACACCTCTTGACCCCCCACAAATGCTGCCACCCTACTCATCCATCCCCTGATGCACGTAAATCCTTCACAAAAATAGACCACATGATACTCAGTCTCCTTCTCTCCACATGTACCGCACCCCCCCACCCCACCCTCCACGACCCGCCTATTCCTGAGCATCGCTTCAGACGGCAAAATGCCATGCAGGAAACGATACATGTCCTCAAGCGCCCTAGGTCTTAGCCTTAATTTGCTGAATCGTCACCACATTTCATCCCACACGTACATAGGGTAAATCCCTACCCACTAACATTTTACACAAAATTCCCACCCTTGCTTTCCCAGGTTTCCTAGCTAACACTAATGCACTAACTCCTCAGTTGATCATGTACCGTATCTAGCTCCCCTCTCCTTCCTCCAACACGCATCACTTCCCTCTTAATGGACACACATTTTACATGCCTTCGCAGGTCAAACAATCCTATCCCTCCTTTACGTACCGGTAATGCCACTACCTCCCTTCACAACCATCGCATCAAGAACCCCACAAGAATTTAAACACCTGAGAATACTCATAATCGTCGTTCCTGTCAACAGCAACACTGCCAATACAAACCAGACTTTACTACATAATAATGTGGAAAATATTGTATATTTTCCGAAAATACAGTGTATTCTGTATGCAAATTGATGGAATATATTGCAGGTAATAAAAATTAATTTGTAATTTAATAATGAACCAACGAAATTGGTGAGCGTCGCTGGGGGTAGGAGAGACGCCATGGTTTTGAACTGGGCTAAAGACACGCGAGTGAAATGTGCATAAATTTCGTCGCTCTGGAGGTTAAATTGTGGTTGAATCCTCCCAAATAGGAGCAGAAATTGTTGGAATTGCAGTCCTGCATAACTTGAAAAGGCGAGTGGACAGGACAGCCAGGGAAACCCAGCTAAGTGATGTCTATTTATGTTGAAATTCTGGCCAGTACTTTCTTCACACTTAGGCAGGGGTTTGTGTATGACACACCAAGTAATCTCCAGACTAATTGGTGAGTGTTGTTATTATAAATTCTCCTTCAATGTATATGTATTCCTTTTTTTTAAACTTAATATACAGTCCAAATATGTATATTAATGTTGTATCAGAATTCCTGGTGATGTGGAGAAACTTTCTCCAGGAGGGGGGTATCAGCCCCCTTCAGCCCCTTTCAGCCCTCTCAGAAGGGGCAACCAACTTGTTTACTGCTACAGCAAGTAATTGATCCCAGATGCAATACGAGTATGTGATGTGGTCAAGCGACCGCAGCTCCTTGCAAAAGTCCAGCGTTGAAAAGTGTAGTTTAAGAGGCAGTCCATCTCTTACCTTAGCAGGACAATTAAGGAAAATCCTGCTTCCACTTTATTGCCATGGTAATGATAGTGGACATTGTTGTCTATGCTTAAGACAGCAAGAATCAAGCAATCTGCTTTGCTTCATGGAGGAAGTTTGGCAAGGAAGCAAAAAGTACTAGGTCAGCTTTTCCTTTATGTTCTAGGGGGCATTGCAGCAGTGTAGGATGTTGTGAGGTCAGATTATTTTCACCCTACTGGGAGTCACACTGACGCCAGGATAACCAACAAAGAACACTGATCCGTGCATTAGTGTGAACAAAGTGTCTCACAAAACACAATAAACACTTACAGAGAAGTGTGATCAGCTTCTTTAGTGATAAGATTTTGAACAATAAAGACAAACCTTGTGGAACATAGTGTACCAGTGTGCATATTCCTAGACTATGGAAGACGTGGACATCCAAGGACACTTCAGCTTCTATCAAGTCACCGATACCTGTTGAGGGTGTAAAGAACACCATAGCTCACATTACAAGAGCAAGGTGGGTTATGAATTTCTTGTGCTGGGGACAGCGCAGTTCTTGTGTCGCAAGGAGTTTGTAATCAACGTATAGTCAGCAGTGAGGTGCGGACTTTTGAGTCCACACAAGTGTTGTCAGCGATCAGTGTCTGATATATGCTGACATAACACCTCCTAGGGGTAATTTATAACATACCTAATATACTTTATTTCAGTCCATTGAGAAGTGGTCAAGACAGCTTCTCAAGACCTCACCTGCAGGGGTAGCTGTGTGGGCAATAGCTGTCTTATCAGATAAGTTTTCCCTATATTTAAACTTCAACCTTAGCTGGTAAACCATTTCTCAACAGGTGATGTATATCTTAGTTGAAATTAATATAGGTCCAGAAGGGCTTGTGGAGATAGAGATTATAGTAGGTATCGAAGGGGGACATTTTTTGCGACCTAGGTATCCGAAAATTCCTACATAGCTTTGATAAAGAATAATTATCTTTGTTACCATTTTCTGGTATGTATCTGAGATTCATCCAGGTAATTTTTAATTTTCCATGATCGAACTGGATGTAATTAAGGAAGTCATTAATTAGTGAATTAATTACTTAATAATTATATGTAAAATGACAGAAGGAGGTGGATGTTAAGTTAACAAATTTACTTAATGTGTAGTGGATTATAATTACTACAATAATAATTTTGCTAAGTTCAAGTGTAGTTAGAATTTATATTAATGTAATTAAAATTTATATTTTAATTTTCATACATGTGTAAATGCTAAGCTCAAATGTAGCTAGAATTTATATTAATGTATTTTTAATTTATATTATAATTTCCTTACATGTAATTGCTAAGATCAATTGTAGCTAGGATTTATTCAAAGGTAAGTTGTAATATTTACCTTTATAAAGTGCATAATTAAGTACATAATCAGTGTTATTAATTAAGGTTAATACATTTCACTATGGGTAAAAATGAGGAAATTAATGTAGATGTCAAACACATGGAATTTAGAGCAAAAAAGCATCATTGCAGGCTAGAAAGGGCCATGTAACAAAGGCATACATTAAATGGTTGGAATTAATTAATCAGGAAACTGTGAATACTGATGATTTAAAATTGTATTTAGATGCTTCAGGGAATAGATATGATTCATACAAATTATTTTATAAAAAATATGAAGATTTGTTAGTAAATTGTGGAGATGAGACAGAAATGGATCTTATGATTAACCAGAATTATGAATTAGAAGAAAAAATTCTTGTAAAAGTCAGGCTTTGAATAAATTAAAAGGTGTAAACCAGGCAGTTAATCTATTCCAACAAATAAGATGTCTTTGCCGAAACTCCCAGAATTATGTTTACCTGTGTTTAATCCTGGAGAAAACTGGGACGAATTTTGGTAAATTTTTAAAGCAGCTGTGCATGACAGGAGTGACCTAGCATGTGTTACTAAATTATTTTACCTCAAAGGGCAGATAAGAGGAGACGCTCACATGCTCATACAAGCCTTTCCCAGTGTAGATGATTCTTACAAAAAAGCAATTGACTTCTTGAAGGTCACTTGTGGTAATATAGAACAAAGTAGGTTGGATCTAGTGACTATCATTGTTAATTTAAAAACTCCAGATCACGCTTACAAACGTTTACAGCAGTTTAGAGTTGAACTGGAGAGCACTTTCAAAACTTTAAGTAATAAATATAATCTGAAGGAATCCGACTGGTTATTGAGTGTCATCGTACAGAATAAATTAAGCTGTAAAACAATTGAATGGTTCTCGAACAAGTATCACAAATGTTATTTTGGTCTGGAGGAAATAAGACTGGGTCTGCAAGAATTAATTGTTCAGTTACAGACCAGCTAACTAACTCATTTTAAAGATGCAACACATAATAACTCTGAGGTATCTGTCAAGTTTCACAAAGGGAAATATTATCCCAATGTTAATAATCAAAATTCATTTCCTAAAAAGAGTCGCATAGGTGCATATCAAGTAGCAGGAACCAGAAATAATGATTCTCCACAAGGTAAGAAGTATAAGTACCCTCCTAAGAGTAGCCCAGTTAATAAGAAACCACCTCTTCAAGGGGGGCTCCTTGGCGTGGTGAAGAGGCTCTTGGTCTGAGGAATTAGACCTGTCGGTCTTCTTCCTCAGACCGAACCTAATTACCCCCCAATCTCCCCTCCCCTATCCCATCCTCCCCATCCTCCCCTTTTTCCATTCCTCCTCCTCCTCCCCACCCCTCCCTTTTGCCCTTCCTCTTTTTGGCCTTTGGGATTTCTCCCACAGGCGTGCTAGTTCCTAGGTAGGGGAAAGGTCACTGGGGTCCATCCCATTCCATTGAGGTTCGTGGCGGTGGCGTAGTTTGCCGTGGAATCTGGATCGCCTGGGGATGTCCCGATCCCTCTCCGGTATCCCGGAGTAGCTATGGGTGTCTTTCGGGCGACGGGTGTATCTCTGGAAGCCACCTTTCGGATTCCGGGGGTGGTGGCCGAAGGAGGTATGCTTTGTGGCAGATATCCGGCCGCCCTCTCTTTTGTCCACGGAGGTAGCTCGGCAGATGTGAGGTTGCTATCCCGGATTGCCGGTTTACTGGCATGATGGGTAGGGTATGGCACGGGTTCCATGCTGCATCTGCGCTACTTGCGGTGCTGAGGTCCTCTTGGGCGCGAAGGGAGATTTCTGGCCCTTTCATTCCTCCTAGGAACTATCCCTCCCCGGTCCCCCCTTTTTTTATTCTTTTTTTTATTTTTATTTTCTTTTCTTTCTTTTTTTTTCTTAAAAACAAAAAGAAAGAAGAAACCTAACCATGGAAGCCCTAGTCCATGAACCTGCTACCCCCGGGCCCCTTCTTGATACCACACCTCGTTCTGACCCCGCCTCATCTTTGGACCACTCTTCGGACATTCCTCATGCCTCTGTACCTCTTGCCGGTGCTGTTTCCTCACCCGCTTCAGGTACTGAGGCCTCGACTGACTCGTTCGATTTATCTGACCTTCGCTCTCCTCTGACTATGCTTCCGGCCTCTCCCTCTACGGTGTGGCAATTTTAGAATTGCCGGCCCGTTCCACGTCGGACCAACTCTGGTCCCACGCCAAAACGCCAACGACAATTACCTGCTGATGATACTTCTCCACCTTCTCGTTCTTCTCAGAAAAGATCGACATGTCCTTCACTACCTTCCCACGCTCAGTTTCAGACTGCACAATGGAATAAATTCTTCACTTTACGACCGACTTCCTCTACTACCTATCTTTCTGACCACAGTATTGGCAAGGCACTCCTACACCATGTTGGTAAAGATATTTCTTTTCATGCTCTTAAGAGCAGTACGTGCATCATCACCGTACAGAATGCTACCCAGGCTCATGAGCTCTCTCGTCTTTCCCATATTGATACTGTTCCTGTCACTATTGAAAAACATCATTCCCTCAATTCTTGTAGTGGTACCGTCATTCTGCCCCATACCATAGTTCAACAAAATTTCCAGACATGTGGCACTGACATTCTTGAACAGCTGGAACTCCAAGATCTCCCAATCCTCAAGGTAGACACTTACGTTCTTCCTGCCCGCGGGCGGAGACGATACCCTAGCAATGTGGCCCGTTTAACTTTTGACAGCCGTGAACTCCCATCCTCAGTTTATGTAGCAGGACATCGGTTACAAGTTCGAAAGGTGATCCCTACACCGCAACAGTGTAGAAATTGCTGGCGATTTGGCCATCCAGCGAAATATTGCAGATCTATCGCCGAATGCCCAGTCTGTGGTGCCGATGACCATACTAATACGTCTTGCAATCGACCTCACTCTTGCCTTAATTGTCATGAGGCTCACCCTTCGTACTCTCGCCACTGTCAAGTCTACTTAAACGAGCGGGAAATCCGTTACCTCAAAGAGGCAGGAGGTCTCCCATAACATTGTATCGATCGCATCTGCTAGAAAAATGACAGGATGGATAATGAGAACCTTCAAAACGAGGGATGCCAAGCCCATGATGACACTCTTCAGGTCACTTGTTCTATCTAGGCTGGAATATTGCTGCACACTAACAGCACCTTTCAAGGCAGGTGAAATTGCTGACCTAGAAAATGTACAGAGAACCTTCACGGCGCGCATAACGGAGATAAAACACCTTGAGGTTCCTGAACCTGTATTCCCTGGAATGCAGGCGGGAGAGATACATGATTATATACACCTGGAAAATCCTAGAGGGACTAGTACCGAACTTGCACACGAAAATCACTCACTACGAAAGCAAAAGACTTGGCAGACGATGCAACATCCCCCCCAATGAAAAGCAGGGGTGTCACTAGCACGTTAAGAGACCATACAATAAGTGTCTGTTCAACTGCCTCCCAGCATACATAAGGGGGAATACCAACAGACCCCTGGCAGTCTTCAAGCTGGCACTGGACAAGCACCTAAAGTCGGTTCCTGATCAGCCGGGCTGTGGCTCGTACGTTGGTTTGCGTGCAGCCAGCAGTAACAGCCTGGTTGATCAGGCTCTGATCCACCAGGAGGCCTGGTCACAGACCGGGCCGCGGGGGCGTTGACCCCCGGAACTCTCTCCAGGTAAACTCCAGGTATGCCATGGCAGTTTCTCATCTCCGCCTCCAAGGGAGACTACCTCGTGTTTCTTATTCCCGTGTTTCAAAACGTCCCCCCACTTCTGGTATCCCATCTTCTGCACCCACCTCTGTGGTTACCTCTCCCGTAGTCACTCCTGTTACTAATTCTTTTGCTGTCCTTGGCTCAGACGTCCCTACTTCAACGTCTCAGTCTGATCTCGCTTCTTCGTGTTCTCTCTCACAAGCCTCAGTACCGACGAGATCTCGTATGACACCCCCTCCCAATCGTCCCTCTACTTCTCAAAAGTCAAAAAAAGGTCCGTTAACACCTACTACCCATCTTCCACCTCCTCATTTTCCCTTCCCTGTCTCTGTACCTGGTTCTCCCCCTCTCACTGGCTCTGTTACAAGTGTAGAGGTTCACCCTCCTCCTCGTACTGTACCTTCCTCCCCTGTTCCCTCCCAAGTTTCTCCCTCTTCTGCCACCTCCCAGGTTTCTGCCTCTTCTGTCCCCTTCCACGCTTCTCCAGTTCCCTCCACCCTTTCGCCCCTCCCCCTTCCTTGGTACAGCCCATTACAGTTCCAATCTTTACTCATCCTCCCCCTACCATTTCCAATATTGTCTCCCATATGACATCTCTGAATTCTGAAACACTTGACACAATCTCTGAATACATTGCAGAGACCAAACCATCAATGGACACTAATCCACCCTCCACTCCTTCTCTCTCCTCTACTCCATCTGCACAACTCCTTTCTTCACAGCGCACCATTCCTTCGCTGCTTGAACGTTTTCCACTGCCTCCGCATGTGGACTTTTCTAACCCCTCTAGTCCGAAGGAACCCTTACCTGCGGATTCCAGGTATCTTTATCATTGCCAATCATGGCCTATTTACAGTGGAATATATGCGGCCTCAGGGGTAATCGGATGTTACTCTCCCAGTTTTCTGCTGTTGGTGTTTGCTTACAGGAACCAAAATTACACTCTGCTGTTATCTCTCCCATCTCAGGCTATAATTTATTGTATTCTTCAGATCCTTTTCTTGATGGGACCTTTAATGAAAGTGCCCTTCTTCTACACACTGATATTCTGTACCATCAGCTATTTGTTCATACTTCGCTGCATTACACAGCAGCCCGTATCCACTTGCATAGGTGGTATACGCTCTGTTCTTTATATCTCTCTCCTTCTCAGGCATTATCTATTCCGGACATTGCCTTTCTTGTTTCGTCATTACCGCCACCGATTCTGTTACTTGGTGATTTTAATGCCCACCATTTCCTCTGGGGGGTCTCAATGTGATTCCCGTGGCATTCAGTTAGAGGCTTTTCTTGCCACCCACCCCCTCCATGTTTTAAATACAGGTACTCACACCCATTTTGATCCTCGGACTCACACTCTCTCTTGCATTGATCTCTCAGTCTGCTCTTCCTCCGCCGCATTAGACTTCACTTGATCTGTTCTTCCGGACTTACATGACAGCGATCATTTCCCAATCATTCTTACTTCCCCTTCATATTCACCACCTCTTCGCATCCCACGCTGGCAACTTGATCAGGCAAATTGGAACCTTTACTCACACCTAACTGTTTTTAGAGAGGTTCCTTCTTCGTCCTCCATCGATGAGCTTTTACACCTCTTCTCGTCCTCCGTTTTAACCGCAGCTTCTCATTCTATACCCCAAACTTCGGGCAGGCATTCTCAGAAATGCGTGCCTTGGTGGTCTCCTGCTTGTGCTCGTGCAGTACGTTTGAAACGTGCTGCATGGAGCAGGTACCGGTACAATAGAACCACAGAGAGACTTCTTGATTTTAAGCAGAAGCGTGCGATCGCTCGCCGTGTCATCCGTGACGATAAACGCACTTGCTGGCGAGATTATGTCTCCACCATCACCTCTGCTTCCTCTATGAGTGCAGTCTGGAAAAACAGTACGAAAACTGAGTGGTAAATATTCTCCTGACCCGGCTCCTGTTCTGCGGGTTGCCGGTGTTGATATAGCAAACCCACTAGATGTTACCAATGAAATTGGCAATCATCTGGTCCGTATTTCTCAGGGACTCCATCTATGCCCCTCATTTCTTTCCTAAAAGTCTGCCAGAGAGTTAGCACCCTTGGACTTTTCTTCTCTCAGAGAAGAACAGTATAATGTGCCTTTTACACTTGAAGAACTGGAGGCAACACTCTCAGCTTGCCGATCATCGGCAGCTGGGCCCGACGACATTCATATTCGTATGCTACAACATTTACATCAGTCAGCCCTTGCAGTCCTATTACGCCTTTACAATCTTATTTGGTCACAAGGAGTTCTTCCACAGCTGTGGAAATCCGCCATTGTTCTCCCTTTCCGCAAACCAGGCACTACGGGACATGAAGCCTCCCACTATCGTCCCATTGCTCTTACCAGTGCAGTTTGCAAAGTAATGGAACGCCTAGTAAATAGACGTTTAGTGTGGTATTTAGAGACACACAACAGTCTCTCCATTCGTCAATATGGCTTTCGTAAGGGACGTTCTACCATAGACCCCTTACTACGCTTGGATACGTATGTTCGTAATGCCTTTGCGAATAACCACTCAGTTATTGCCATATTTTTTGACCTTGAGAAGGCATATGACACAACTTGGAGGTATAATATTTTAGCCCAAGCCCACTCCATAGGCCTCCGAGGCAATCTACCATCCTTCCTTAAGAACTTTTTAACTGACAGGCATTTCCGTGTTCTGGTTAATAATGTGCTCTCCCCGGACTTTATCCAAGCTGAAGGTGTCCCCCAGGGATGTGTTCTGAGCACAACACTTTTTCTCCTTGCTATTAATGATTTGGCCAATAGTCTTCCATCAAATATTTGGTCATCACTCTATGTTGATGACTTCGCTATTGCCTGTGCAGGCGCTGACTGTCACCTTATTACAGTTTCTCTCCAGCATGCAGTCGACCGTGTTTCCAATTGGGCCATCACACGTGGGTTTAAATTTTCCAGCACTAAAACCCACCAAATTACTTTCACTAGACGCTCTGTCATCTCCGATCATCCTTTGTACCTCTATGGCTCCCGTATCCCTGAACGTGATACAGTCAAGTTTCTGGGCCTCCTCTTTGATCGTAGTTTATCCTGGAAACCTCACATTACCTCTCTGAAGGCAACTTGTCACAGCCGGCTGAACCTACTTAAAACCCTTGCTCATCTTTCATGGGGAGCTGATCGTCGAACCCTCCTTCACCTACATTCCACCCTTATTTTATCGAAACTTGATCATGGTGACCAGATCTATTCAGCGGCATCTCCTGCTACTCTCTCTAGCCTTAACCCGATTCATCACCAAGGATTACGTTTATGCCTTGGTGCTTTTCGCTCTTCTCCTGTCGAGAGCCCCTATGCAGAAGCGAACGTTCCATCCTTATCCGATCGCCGTGATGCCCATTGCCTTCGCTACTATGTACGCTCTCATGATCTCCACAATCCTTCCATTTATAGAATGGTCACTGATATTAGTAGACATTCTTTATTTGTTCGCCGCCCCTGTTTACTCCGTCCCTTCTCTCTTCACCTTCATTCGCTCTTGTCTTCTCTTCAATTACCTCCTTTCTATGTACATATAGCATCTCACTTTTCCCTACCCCCCTGGGAAGTTCCAGCCGTTCGAGTCTGTTCTTTCTCTCTCCCTTGCTCGAAAGCCCAACTGTCTTGGGTAGCTTCCCGCTCTCTTTTTCTTGACCACTTTCACTCTCATTCTCATGCCATTGCTGTGTACACAGATGGCTCTAAGTCTTCTGACGGCGTAGGATTCGCAGCAGTGTTTCCGGACAGCGTCGTACAAGGACATTTACTCTCTTCGGCTAGCATTTTTACTGCTGAATTGTATGCCATCCTTACAGCACTTATCCGTATTGCATCTATGCCTGTGTCATCATTTGTGGTTGTCTCAGACTCCCTTGGTGCTTTACAGGCTATACAGAAATTTGATACACCTCACCCCTTAGTCCTCCGTATCCAACTTTGGCTACGCTGCATCTTTACCAAGCATAAAGATATTGTTTTTTGTTGGGTCCCTGGT
Organism: Cherax quadricarinatus; assembly: GCF_038502225.1. Lineage (NCBI taxonomy): Eukaryota > Metazoa > Arthropoda > Malacostraca > Decapoda > Parastacidae > Cherax > Cherax quadricarinatus. Next base: position 64,116 of record NW_027196594.1, on the reverse strand, counting down.
CATGTTGACGTACAGGGCAATGAACAAGCAGACACTGCTGCGCGGTCAGCAGTACATGACCTACCAGTTTTATGTAGAGGTATTCCATTTACGGACTATTTTGCTGCAATATCTTCCCACCTTCACACCCGTTGGTCTACTATGCTCGGCAACAAACTTCAATCTATTAAACCGAGTATAGGTTACTGGCCGTCTTCTTATCACCAGTGTCGAGGTCGGGAGACTACTCTCTCCCGTCTTCGCATTGGCCATACTCGTCTTACTCATGGATATCTCATGGAGAGGCGCTCTGCTCCTCTCTGTGAGAATTGCCAAGTTCCATTATCAGTCAGCCACATTCTGTTGGACTGCTCACTTTATCAACGAGCACGCAGAATTTACCTCCGTCGTCGTCTTCACTCCGCTGCTCTCCCTTTACCTTCCCTTCTCGCTGATGGACCCACCTTTCATCCAGACTCTCTCATTGACTTTTTGACAACAACTGACTTACTTCACAAATTCTGATGCCTTCAGCCCTTTCTACTTCAATCTCTTGCTACCCTCTACCCCCGTACCATCCCCTGCCCCGCTGTTTTCTGTAACCTACTGATCATCCCTCCTCCCTTCTGCCATCCAATACCCTCGCTTCCTTCCCTACCCGGCAGCGCTGTATAGCCCTTGTGGCTTAGCGCTTCTTTTTGATTATAATAATAATAATAAGAAACCAGCCAAAGAAAAGAGAGATTGTCTCTTCTGAAAGGGTATTCATTTTTCTAAGAATTGCAGTGCATACAATTCATGGAATGATAAAGTTGAAAGATTGGAAGAACTTGACAGATGTATCAGATGTCTAGGTACTCACAGTGTAAAGGATTGTCATGCCAAATTAAACAACTGTTATCAATGTCACAAAGGAAGACACACATATAGTCATGTGCAAGGGTCTGTATGATAATGTTGATAATAATGATAATGTTGACAATCCTGACACAACACTGGCTAATGTAAAAATTGCTGCTAGTGTTAATAATGATGGTTTTGCTAAAGTAGCTTTACCTGTGTTACAGGTAAAATTGATGATAAAAGGCATAAATCAAAAATTGTAACTGCATTATTAGACCAGGGATCCCAGCGTACTTTCATAAAACGTAAATGTCTTAATGGTATGAAAGTACAAATGGGAGATTCTACAACTCTAAAATTATCCGGTTTTCTCTCAGATAAAAGGACTCAATTGTATGACACTGTTTATGTAACTGGTAGGTTGGGCAATGAGAAAAAACGTATTAATGCAGTAATTGTAGATAGACTTCCAGAGAAAATATCTACAGCAGGGCTTAGTAAAGCTACAGAAAGACTCTCACATAATGTAAATTTAGCACCTTCTGATGTAAATGATGATTCTGTAGGCCCAATAAATATTTTGATAGGTAGTGACTATTATGCCTCCTTTGTAAAGGGTATGGTAAAGAAATATGGTGTCACCCTTTTAAAGACTGCAGGAGGCCAAGTAATGTATGGTAGGATTCCTCGTAATAATAATTCATGACTAGAGGAAACTACAAATACCATAACTGTGTGTCTTACTCATGAAATTGTGCCCAGTATAATTCTTCCATAGAGGATGGTGTTGAGCTAGTGCATAAATTGTGGGAATTAGACAGCATTGAAATAAATGTAAATGAAGAAAGTCCAGACGATTCTTTTACTCAGGAACAATACCTGAGAGATGTAAAATTTGAATCTGGACAATACTGGGTGCGACTTCCGTGGAGACTGAACCATCCAGAATTGCCCACTAATTACAGAATGGCATATGGACAATTAAAGGCTCAGCTCCGCGAACTGAGTAAGACACCAGAATTGTTGACTGCCTCTAATGATATAATTACTGAACAATTAATTAATAAATTTATTGAAGAGGTACCTCCTGAGGAAGTCAAAATTTATGGTCACTATTTGCCACATCAAGGAGTGAAAGAAGGATTCTAAGACCACTCCTCTGAGGATTGTGTTTAATTGTAGTGCCAGGAGTAACAAAAATATACCTAGTTTAAATGACTGTTTGATGACAGGTCTGTCGTTGACGGAAAAATTAGGAGATATCTTATTAAATTTCAGGGTGAAGAATTATGCCTTTACGACTGACATAAGTAAAGCTTTTCTAAAAGTGGGTTTACAAGAGGCTGACTGGGATTGTACCCGTTTCTTATGGCCTGAGAATCCTAGTGACCCACTTAGCCCTCTGAAAACCTTTCGCTTTAGGAGCATATTATTTGGTGCTACATCCAGTCCGTTCCTACTTCATGCGACGATAAATGCACACCTTAAACATACGTGAAGTCCACTGAGTAAAGTAATGAGCAAAGAATTTTATGTGGACAATTTCCTGGGTGTGACGACAACTGAAGAGGAACTGTTAATGACTTATGGATAGGCTAATAAAATAATGCAAAGGGCAAATATGCCTCTGAGGGAATGGAATAGTAATTCGTCCAAATTAAAGGACAGAATAAGTAAAGATTACCCTGGAGATGAAGTACCAAAATGTAGTAATGTATTGGGATTAACTTGGGATACTGAGAGAGATTTGTTAATGTTAAAACCTAATAATTACAGTATGCCCAATAAATTAACTAAGAGTTTTGCCTGCTGAAGTTTCCAAATGTTTTGATCCACTAGGCTTAATGTCTCCCCTTTCTATAAGAGGGAAATTGTTAATACAAGAAGCATGGAAACTTAAATGTGCTTGGGATGAAACTCTACCTGAGGAATTCATTAACAAGTGGGATGAATTAATTGGCTATTATGAAAAAATTCCAATGTTGGAGTTCCCACGCCAGGTGGTCAATCCAGATGGGAAAAATATACTCCACATTTTTTTTGTGATGCTTCAAAATTGGCGTATGGAGCAGTTGCTTACCTTCACTGTAATAGTGTTATTTCTCTCGTTATGCCTAAGTCTAAAGTGTCTCCAATTAAATCATGTGCCTTACCTCAGTTGGAATTAACAGCCATTTATGTAGGTGTCAAATTAGCTAATTATATAAGAAATAAGTTGCAGAAGATAAATATTAGTGACACTGTAATTTGGTCTGATAATGAGGTATCCTTACAATGGATTCTTAATGGAAACAGTAAAATTGTGTACAAACAAAACAGAGTCGCTGAAATTAATCAGATGCAAGAGAAGTATAATAGTTTGGGTCAACATATGTTAACATTTAACCATATACCTGGAGAGGAGAATCCAGCTGATTTCTTGTCTCGAGGTTTACCTTATGCTAAATTTGTAAATGCTGTATCATGGTTTAAAGGACCGAGCTGGTTGGTAAATAAAGCTAATTGGCCTGTACAAAAGGCGTATATTGCTTCTGTTGAAATTACTGTGACTACCACTCCAATAGTTTGTCCTTCCTTAGCCACTGATATAAACAGGTATTCTTCTTTACCCAAACTAATCAATGTAACTAAGTTGGTGTTTAAATTTCTAAACAAGATGAATATCTCCTATAAGTTTTCACATCCTCCTAAATATTGGATACAGAGGGTACAAGAAGAAATCTATGGAAATGAGATTAAATTGATGATGGAAGGAAATATTGTGAAAGGTTCCATAATAGAGAAATTGGGGCTGTATTTAGAGAACAATGTAATTAGGTGCAGAGGTAGGTTACAAAATTCTGAATTGGGTGATTGTGCTAAACACCCTATCTTACTGCCCAAAACTCATCATCTAACAAATTTAATTGTTTTAAATGCCCATAAAAATGTAATGCATGGTGGGGTACAAGATACCTTAAATTGTATTAGGGAAACTTTCTGGATTCCACAAGGACGGCAAAGTGTAAAAAGGGTGATTAAATCTTGTGTAATATGTCGCTGTGTGGATGCCAGATCCTATATGTACCCAGGTCCTCCACCATTGTCAAAGGAGCGTGTACAATTAGTGAAACCATTTGATGTAACAGGTGTAGACTATAGTGGTCCAATAATTTTAACAGGTACTTTAGATGGTGTTCCACTGAAAGTGTATGTATGCTTGCTCGCTTGCACTGCTTCTAGGGCAGTTCATTTGGCTCAGGACTTGTCTGCAGAACAGTTTATACAGCTGTTTCGAAAATTTGCAGGTAGGAGATCCTGTCCGAGATTGATGATATCCGAAAATGCCACTAATATTGTAGCAGGTGCTCAACACTTCATAGAATTAAATAAGAGTAACGATGTTCAATCTATGTTAACCCAGCGAGGGTGTACCTGAAAATTTATTACTCATAGAGCCCCTTGGCAGGGGGGGCTGTACGAAAGACTGATAGGCACAGTGAAGAGGTGTCTCTGTAAAGTACTACACAGGAAGAGAATTAATTTGGAAGAATTCCGTGCAGTGTTAGTGGAGGCAGAAAATCGTATAAATAATAGGCCTCTCTCGTACATGAGTGATACACCTGATGCAGATGTATTAACACCTTCTCACCTAATATGTGGAAGGAAATTGGAAGCTGCCCTTGTCTATAGAGATAATCCGGAAGAAAGTGATGAAGATTACAATGATGCGGCAGTGTTGTGTAATAAATTTAAAATGTTAAATAAAGTAATTGATCATTGGTCTAATGTGTGGCGTAAGGAATATCTTCTTACACTACGTAAACACTTTTATGGTGCAACAGATGCAGTAAATCGACAAAACATTCAACCAGGTGATGTTGTGTTAATTGATACTGAACAACATCGAACATTGTGGCCTCTGGGCAAGGTATTGGCATTGCATGCAGATGCACAAGGTGTTGTCCAGAATGTCAAAGTGTTGTGTCGTGGCCAGGAAAGTTTATGCACGATTAATAAATTGATTCTTTTGGAATTAAATGGAATTCAGTCAACTGTAAATGAAAATGTAAGGGAAAGTGACACGAGTGATATTGAAGATAACACAGATCAAATAATGCAGGAAGATGAAATTGTAATAAGACCTATTAGAAAAACAATCACTCAAGCCAGAACTGGCTGGAATTGTTTCTTAGAGGAAGGAGCAATTTGAGTCGTTTAGCAACGAACTCCGCCCAGCCACAGTAAGGAAATATATAGTACAGTGTATTTTGTATGTAAATTGATGAAATATATTGTATGTAATAAAAATTAATTTGTAAATAAATAAAGAACCCGCGAAATTGGTGAGCATCGCTGGGGGAAGGAGAGACACCATTGTTTTGAACTGGGCTAAAGACACGCGAGTGAAATGTGCATAAATTCCGTCGCTCTGGAGGTTAAATTGTGGTTGAATCCTCCCAAATAGGAGCAGAAATTGTTGGAATTGCAGTCCTGCATAACTTGAAAAGGCGAGTGGACAGGACAGCCAGGGAAACCCAGCTAAGTTATGTCTATTTATGTTGAAATTCTGGCCAGTACTTTCTTCACACTTAGGCAGGGGTTTGTGTATGACACACCAAGTAATCTCCAGACTAATTGGTGAGTGTTGTTATTATAAATTCTCCTTCAATGTATATGTATTCCTTTTTTTAAACTTTATATACAGTCCACATATTTATATTAATGTTGTACCAGAATTCCTGGTGATGAATATTTTAGTTGAAATTAATATAGGTTCAGAGTGACTTGTGGAGATAGAGATTATAGTAGGTATCGATGGGGGACATTTTTTGCGACCTAGGTGTCCTAAAATTCCTACATATCTCTGTAACATTGATAAAGAATAATTGTCTTTGTTACCATTTACTGGTATGTATCTAATGATATTTATCCAGGCAATTTTTAATTTTCCATAAATACGTTAATCGCAGTCGCTCTTTGTATAAGGATTAAATGGTAAGGTCATAGCATTCCTAAGCGTTGTTGCACTCGTTCTACCATCCTATTCTAATTTGCCTCTCTCGCTGCTCTCAGGTCAGCCTCATAGAGAGCACCATATATCTTCAGACTTCCAACCTGCGCTGCTTGACATCGCATCCCCACTCCACCCTCCCTGACCGCGCCCCCAGCCCCATGATCATCGACTTCTCCAAGTTTACTTTCATCCCCGTAGCTCCCCAAACATGCGCACGACCTCCCCCAGTGCCCCCAACTGCATCTCCTCACTCACCAGAATGGTTGTATCATCCATGTAACCTACCAGAGCAGGCCAAAGCTGCCCCTCGCCTACCCCTACCCCGTATCCTATACAATCCTCCACCATCCTATAAAAGGGGTCCTGAACACATGCAAACAATAGTTGTGACATTGGACATCCCTGTCTAAGACCCGTCCCATGTTGACTGCCTCCCCACTCACCCCTTTATTTGTACCCACACTCTTGCTCCCCTGTTTCTACCCACAGCACGATTTCCTCCCCGAAACCCTGTCTGATGAGAATATTCTGCAATGATCCTCTTTCCACCCTGGCATACGCCCCATGTCAATCCAATGCCAACAACCCACCCTCCCCCCTCCATTTTTTTCCACAAAACCTTTAATGATCCCGTGTCCTGTGACCATTGACCTACCAAGCAACCCAAACTGAGACTCAGACACCACCCTCACCACAATACATTTAAGCCTGTTTCCCAGAACTTTCGCAAACAACTTGTAACCAGCACATAGCAACGAAATGGCTCGGTAATCCCTAAGGGTGCTCTGCTTCTTCCTCTTTGGGACCAACACCACCATTGCCGTTGCCTGCGTGTCTCCCATCTTACCTCCTTCTTTCATCGCATTCATTAACTTAACCAGAAATCCCCTCAGAAGCCCCCAATGTTACACATAAAATTCACAGGGTAAACCATCAATCCCAGGCACCTTTCCCTTACTCATTTCCATAGGTGCTTTCCATATCTCCTCTTCTTCATTGACCCCGCCCCAGCAACTCTCGATTACTCCTTCCCAGTTTACACGGCTCAAACCCACGCACTTGCATTAGATCTTCCCCTTCCACCCCATGACTTTTCCAATATCCCTCATACCATCTATCCGCAAACACACTCATCCCCTTTGTGTCCCTTAATACTTGACTCTCTTGAAATCCCCCCACCGAGGAGGTGACTTCTAAGCCCAGGATTGCAGTAGCTTGGTGTCACAGCTTCTGGCCTGGCAGCCAGGCCGACGGCCTGTTCCCCATAGAACCTCCTCCATCCCAGCCTGCACCCACACTGCTGCAAAACGCTCCTCCTGCAACACCCTTATCTTCCCCTTCAACATTTGTATGTCCTCCACTGGATAATTCCGCGCTGCTTCCCCTCCATAACATCCCCATAATCTGTCTTCTAAGTAATTGGTTAGGCAAAACTGCAATTGATTAATTCGTTTACCCTCCCGCACGTAAAATTGACGGATCCTTGCTTTTGCCACACTATCTCACCATCCCACCACATCCTCCGCAGTCCTCCCCTCTGCACGAAGCTGTTCCCATAACACTGCAAAACCTTCCAATCCTTCCTCATCCCCCAGAACCTCCGTGTTCAGTTTCCAATAACTTCTATGTCTATGTGTCAATGTCGCTCACCCCACCTCCACCATCACCACCCTGTGATCAGAATAAGCCATCACAATGGTCTTAAAAGACTCGACCATTACCCTCTTCGATAGATATGTTCTGTCGAACCATGCCGCATATCCTCTCCGTACAAAAGTATGCGCCACCTCCCGCATCCCTCCCCCAAACCAATCCCTTAACTGGATATCCCTAAAAAGGCCCCATAATACTGTAGAAAAATATCCCGTTCCCCTTGGTTCTACATCTGCCCTCTTGACAACACAATTCCAATCCCCCCTCCCCCCCACAATCGCCACGGACGGTAAAGTGCATAGGAAGTACACAAGTTCCTCATGTACGAAAACTGTCTTCACTTTCGCATCATTTTCAGCTGGGGCATATATACATACGAATGTCACTCTCACACAAAGGCCTGATATCTAGTCACCACTAATTCATAATCAAGCTGAAAGTTGTGTTCCTGTACAAATACTACATCCTCGTTATATCTGTTCAAAAACATTCTAAACCACTCACGTCTCACGCCATCACACAATCCATTTATATTTATAGTTACCTAAGGCCGGCTTAAGTTTTCCATCCCTGCCACCTCTCAACACTCTTCCCAGTCCTATCAGTCCCCTTTCCTCCATAAATTTACCTACTATGGAGGTAAGGCTTATTGGTCTATAGATGGAAGCTAAGGACCTGTCACCTGCCTTGTAAATAGGTATTACATTTGCCATTCTCCACTTGTCTGTCAGTTTGTAATGATATATTGAAAAGATTACCCAAAGTTCCTCTTTACATTACTTTAAAACCCTTGCAAACAGTTCATCAGGACCTAGGGATTTGTTAGGTTTTAATTTCTCTATTTGTCTGAGGACCATGTCACTAGTTACCGCAATCGTACATAGTTTATTATCGTCCTGATCTACATAATTTATTATTTCTGGAATTTCGCTAGTATCTTCCTGAGTAAACACTGAGAGGAAGTAGGTATTGAAAAGTTCACACATTTACTTATCACTGTCAGTAATCTGACCTGAGTTACTCTTAAGTGAGCGTATCTTGTCCTTAATCTTACTTCTGTATACCTGGAAGAGCGCTTTTGGGTTAGTCTTCGAATCCCTTGCGACTTAAGTCTCATAATCCCTGTTTACTTTTCTTATTAATTTCTTTATTTCTCTCTTTAACAGAATATATTTATTTCTTAACTGCCCTTCCCTTCTTTTGATACGCCTATATATGCCTCTTTTTTGACTAGTGAGATACTTTAATCTATTGTTTATCCACATGGGATCATTTCTCTTAGATGTAATTTCCCTACTTGGGACAAAAGTCGTCAGGGCAGCTAGCACTATGCTCTGAAATACGTCACATTGGCAACCAACCCTACCTTCCTGACACATAGTAAGGTCATCCCTATTTAGCTCGCCCACGTAATTTCTCAGACCAATGAAGTCAACCAAGCGGAAATCTGGGATTGTGTCTTGATTGCAGTTATTTTGGTAATTCCATGATATATTGAAACTAAGTGATTTGTTATCGCTTTCCCCTAGCTCAAGATCATTAACTAGTTATTCTTTGTTGGCAAGAATCAAGTCAAGCAGATTGTTTCCTATAGTTGACTCTGTCAGAAACTGTCATTTCTCTCTAGTCAAAGGTTTGGATCCGTGTTGTTACGATATCGTCGCAGCCTGTTTCATTTAAGACATGGCTGACTATATCCCACTGTGTGCCTTTTATATTGAAGTTGAATTTGGTGAAGGCATCTTCATAACTGATCAGCTTTTACTGGTCAGGAGCCCTTCACATACATGTCTGGTTCTCTATTATGTTGCTGTCTGAGTGTATTGTCTTTGATACGTTATAATCCGAATCACATCATCATTGTTGGTGAAGATATGGCTTATCTAAATCCATAAATGCAACAAACACCTCCTTACCCTTAATTAGGTGCCGCTGACATATGCTTCAATGTAACACTTGGTCTATACATCCCCTCCCCTTCCTCAGTCCTCATTGCTCTTCTGCAGTCCTCATTTCTGTCTTCCCACTCACCTTTCAGTAATAATTCTACTATAAATTTTCCCTGGAACACTCAGCATACATATTCCCTTACAATATCACATTCTCTCTTGTCACTCATGCTCTTATACAAGGAAATCATGCATATTCTCTGCCAGTCTTATGGCACACAACATGATTTATACCTTTCCTCCTTTCATGAATATAATGAACAAACATATCTTAAAAAAATATTTTAGATGTTAATGAAGAACTGTAATAAACATAAGCCCTTAATCTCTGCAGGTGTGCTGTTTTAAGTCTGCTCTCACCTTCGTGGACTCCATCAGTGAGATCTTTGGTCCACTACTAACTGGTCACCAGGTTGTAGTAATTCCTAAGGTAAGAGTGAACGTCACACTGGTCACAAGGTGGTGGTAGTTACTAATGTAAGAGTGAACATCACACTGGTCACCAGGTGGTGGTAATTACTTATGTATGAGTGAACATCACACTGGTCACCAGGTGGTGTTTTACGAACTCAAGTGTAGACTACTTGCCTGCACTCTTAAGAGTGAGCAAAAAAGCAGAAGAGTAAATGATAGTATTGCCTTCACCTAATAATCAGGTAGTTACAATATACGTACACAGCCTATGTACAATATATACAGTTATGTACAATAAGGCAAGTGCCAGCAAGAGACACAGTGAGAAAAGTAGCGACCAGACTGTGAAGGAAGTCTGCTAAGGATGAGTCCCAAGTGTACCACAGTGCTTCACAACTTTGGAGGGCTTTCTTGTAATTGGCTGGTTGAACCAAGGTTCTGGTATAACGATGGGACCCCTGCTCTTTATACTCTTAGCACCTGGTTCACTGGTCAGGAGGCATGCCTATGTGCCACACCCCCACTCCAGAAGTATTCTGATAGCCAGGACTAGGCATCCCTCCATCCAACTCATTAGGTAGCGTTCAACTCACGGGAACTTCCAAGTTAGACACCCCATTACGAGCGAGACTACAGACAGTAAGGCTGGTGTAGGTTCAAGAAACTTGAGGAGGGAAACAAATGTCCCTTCACTAAAAGGAAACCTTATAGCCGGATTTACTCAAATTTTACTTTATAACCATAATGAAAGAAGGAGATTACTGCCGATTTTTCACCTAACACAGCCTAACAACTCAGATTCTGCAGAAGAAGTCAGCCAGTACATCTTTGCCGGCAATGTGGCAAATGGAGAAGTTATGCTGATGTCAGCTAGGCCTGTATGCCTTGCACATGTACTTGTAGAAATAAAGATAATAATGTTAATATTAATAATAATGTTAATTAATATAATAATAATAATAAACCGTAATGCCCAACACATAAGACAAGTGTTCTTGTTTTTCACTGAGGATTGTGGTCACTGAAGACGGTGACCACATGTTATTATCTGTTCAAGAACACTTAGGAAAGCTACAGTATAAGCACCAGAGCCAGGGCCTCATGTTCAATAGTAGAGTAGCTCCACTGATAGACCTGGTATTAACTGAATAAACCATACCACGAGGGATTTGAACCCGCGATCAGAGAGACTCGCCCTTGGTATGGTTTGTTTGTAATCGTGTCATTACGATTTCGTGAGTCATTGAACTGAATAATAGTACACTTGCTGTAGACATCCCTCACCAGAAGCTTGGAGTAACATTACCCAAATTCTTGATTCATAAGCATCAACATGTAATACAAATGGTTTTAAAAAATCTGGAGACAAAAATATGGGAGTAGTGCATAAAAGTATTCCTGAAGGTCCAGCAATATATACTTTTCTAATTAGTAAGAGAGAGATTAGGATGCTACACACTCAGCAGAGGTTTTGCAAAACTTTCGATAAAATCCTTTGCAGGAACTTCTTATCCTGAGGAACAGTACATTTTTATAGCAAATGTAGGTGCTACTTTGCCACTACCTACTTCCTGACCCAAGAAAGTAATGGTATATTGGCCAAAAAATGATTTACTCAGGTTTTTAGTGAGGTAAAATCTTTAAAACCTTTCAAAGAGTGATTCAAGATGGTATACATGTTGTTCCCATGTATCAGAAACTACAACAATGTTGTCCAGGTAAGCCATTGTTCCTTAAATTCCTTTAATAACCTGAGGAATAACTTTTGGAATGTGACAGGTGAATTCTGCATTTTGAATATTGTCACATTATATTAATACTGACATCCTGGAATTACAAAGGCAGAAATCTTCTTCCCTTTATTTGTTAAAGGAACCTAGTAGTAATCTTTAAGGAGATCTAGTTTAGAAACGAAAGGGGCCTTACTTCTAAAGCACACTGGATCATCCAAATATGGAAAAGGGTAAACATTCACTACTCTAACCTTATTCACATGGCAATCAGTACACATTTGGAATCTTCCATCAAGCTATCTAACAAGGATACATGGTAAAGCCCATGGACTAGATGATTCCTCCATTAATCCATGTTCTAACAGGAAGGGCACCTCCTACTGAAATGGCCTCTATTTTGGGGGATTAGCTATGTAGGAAGAAAGTTTAATAGGTTTAGCAGTTCCTACGTCCACCTTGTGATAACCCAGGTAGCACTTTTCTTGAACATTTGAAAATATGTTGGGACAGATATGCAGAAGGGTGGAGTTATTACTTGGTCTTCTGCAAATTCCGACATTATGGGGTGAGGATCCTGAAGGATGGCTGAGTTAGGAAGTCTGATTTGAACCCCCAGAACTGTCTACAGAAAATCATGATCGTCAGTAGGGTCAGTGACAGAGGACAAAATTATTACCGAGATTAAAATCTGATTAATGTGGTAGGCTTTACTCGCATTGGTTTTATCAAGATTTGTTACCACACAGTATAAATCAGAATAGTTTTTAACTATCTGCATCGGTCTCATAAACTTCACGGGTTCTTGGTCCAACACCTGTCCCCTGGTTTAAAGGAGCAAAATTTAGAAGTTTAGTGACACCACAATTTCATGTTACATTGATTAAATTTTAGACTGGCCCTCGCCAGCTGACAGGAACTTGCAATCTTAATGAAGGATCATAGGGTGTTTTGTCGGCATCTTCTCTCATCCATCCTTCTGTGAACACGTGTAAAGGGCCTCTCACATTATGCACAAAACTCACATGAAAAGGACTGTGGCCAGATGATTCCAGCACAGTTTCTCAAAATGTAAACAGCAACAGAGGAAGCAATTCATCCCAGACTTAGGATGATAGGTGGAGAGGTTATTTTTTATTAATTCCCAGCCTAGTTAAAGCTTCACTGAATGATTTTGCTGTAACATTAGTTCCCTGGTCACTCTGGACAGATTGTGGAATGCTTAATCCCTCGACACTGGATAAGCTGAGATGGCTTGAATGCTTGCAACTATCTACACAACAGTAATGAAGCAGGGTAGATGGCAGGCTTGGCTGGTTTAGGTGGCTTAAGATCTCTCTTGTAGAGACTGGCTTGACTGGCTTGGCTTAATTTGCAACAAACGTGGATCTATTCCTCGAAGGTTAGCAAATAAGCTACTAAGCACAAAGCATACAAATCAGGAAGCGTTGTAGAGAATGATGATTAGTGCTGGCATACAATATCAGACGTATTAGTCGGGAGGCCCGGTGGCCTGGTGGCTAAAGCTCCCGCTTCACACACGGAGGGCCCGGGTTTGATTCCCGGCGGGTGGAAACATTCGACACTTTTCCTTACACCTGCTGTCCTGTTCACCTAGCAGCAAATAGGTACCTGGGTGTTAGTAGACTGGTGTGGGTCGCATCCTGGGGGACAAGATTAAGGACCCCAATGGAAATAAGTTAGACAGTCCTCGATGACGCAGTGACTTTCTTGGGTTATCCTGGGTGGCTAACCCTCCGGGGTTAAAAATCCGAACGAAATCTTATCTTAATTAATCTCCTCAGAGCCACGTAATCACCAATCACTACAATGATGTACTACCCATTGGCACCATTTGTTGTGGGGTTCGTAGGGGATATATAAAGGAGTGGAAAACACTCGTAAGTTGTTCTGGTGTTGTATATTACAGAGACCTGAGAGAGGAACACAGGCCTGCCATCCACCGAGGGAAAAGCCCTCCGCCCTAGCTCGTAGGGTCGTGGACTGACGTGGTGACATCATGGCTAGTGAGGGAGCCTTATTATAATGCAATTGTGACTATATTAGTGTACTACACAAGTATCACTGTTAATATTCCTTGATGCTGGTGAAGGTTCCTTGATGCTGGTGAAGGTTCCTTAATGCTGGTGAAGGTTCCTTGATGCTGGTGAAGGTTCCTTGATGCTGGTGAAGGTTCCTTGATGCTGGTGAAGGTTCCTTGATGCTGGTGAAGGTTCCTTAATGCTGGTGAAGGTTCCTTGATGCTGGTGAAGGTTCCTTGATGCTGGTGAAGGTTCCTTGATGCTGGTGAAGGTTCCTTGATGCTGGTGAAGGTTCCTTGATGCTGGTGAAGGTTCCTTGATGCTGGTGAAAGTTCCTTGATGCTGGTGAAGGCTCCTTGATGCTGGTGAAAGTTCGTTGATGCTGGTGAAGGTTCCTTGAAGCAAGTGAAGGTTCCTTGATGCTGGTGAAGGTTCCTTGATGTTGGTGAAGGCTCCTTAATGCTGGCGAAGGTTCCTTGATGTTGGTGAAGGTTCCTTGATGCTAGTGAAGGTTCCTTGATGCTGGTGAAGGTTCCTTGATGCTGGAGAATGTTTCTTGATGCTGGTGAATGTTCCTTGATGCTGGTGAAGGTTCCTTGATGCTGGTGAAGGTTCCTTGATGCTGGTGAAGGTTCCTTAATGCTGGTAAAGGTTCCTTGATGCTGGTGAAGGTTCCTTGATGCTGGTGAATGTTCCTTGATGCTGGTGAAGGTTCCTTGATGCTGGTGAAGTTTCCTTGATGCTGGTGAAGACTCCTTGATGCTGAAGGTTCCTTGATGCTGGTGAAGGTTCCTTGATGCAAGTGAAGGTTCCTTGATGCTGGTGAAGGTTCCTTGATGCTGGTGAAGGTTCCTTGATGCTGGTGAAGATTCCTTGATGCTGGTGAAGGTTCCTTGATGCTGGTGAAGGTTCCTTGATGCTGGTGAAGGTTCCTTGATGCTGGTGAAGGTTCCTTGATGCTGGTGAAGGTTCCTTAATGCTGGTGAAGGTTCCTTGATGCTGGTGAAGGCTCCTTGATGCTGAAGGTTCCTTGATGCTGGTGAAGGTTCCTTGATGCTGGTGAAGGTTCCTTGATGCTGGTGAAGGTTCCTTAATGCTGGTGAAGGTTCCTTGATGCTGGTGAAGGTTCCTTGATGCTGGTGAAGGCTCCTTAATGCTGGTGAAGGTTCCTTTATGCTGGTGAAGGTTCCTTGATGCTGGTGAAGATTGCTTGATGCTGGTGAAGGCTCCTTAATGCTGGTGAAGGTTCCTTGATGCTGGTGAAGGTTCCTTGATGCTGGTGAATGTTCCTTGATGCTGGTGAAGATTCCTTGATGCTGGTGAAGGCTCCTTGATGCTGAAGGTTCCTTGATGCTGCTGAAGGTTCCTTGATGCAAGTGAAGGTTCCTTGATGCCGGTGAAGGATCCTTGATGAAAGTGAAGGTTCTTTGATGCTCTGAGAAGGTTCTTTGATGCTGGTGAAGGTTCCTTGATGCTGGTGAAGGCTCCTTGATGCTGGTGAAGGCTCCTTGATGCAAGTGAAGGTTCCTTGATGCCGGTGAAGGATCCTTGATGAAAGTGAAGGTTCTTTGATGCTCTGAGAAGGTTCTTTGATGCTGGTGAAGGTTCCTTGATGCTGGTGAAGGTTCCTTGATGCTGGTGAAGGTTCCTTGATGCAAGTGAAGGTTCCTTGATGCCGGTGAAGGATCCTTGATGAAAGTGAAGGTTCTTTGATGCTCTGAGAAGGTTCTTTGATGCTGGTGAAGGTTCCTTGATGCTGGTGAAGGTTCCTTGATGCTGGTGAAGGTTCCTTGATGTACGTGAAGGTTCCTTGATGCTGGTGAAGGTTCGTTGATGCAATTGAAGGTTCTTTAATGCTGGTAAAGGTTCCTTGATGCAAGTGAAGGTTCCTTGATGCTGGTGAAAGTACCTTGATGCTGGTGAAGGTTCCTTGATGCTGTTGAAGGTTCCTAGATGCTTGTGAAGGATCCTTGATGAAAGTGAAGGTTCTTTGATGTTCTGAGAAGGTTCTTTGATGCTGGTGAAGGTTCCTTGATGCTGGTGAAGGTTCCTTGATGCTGGTGAAGGTTCCTTGATGTAAGTGAAGGTTCCTTGATGCTGGTGAAGGTTCCTTGATGCAATTGAAGGTTCTTTAATGCTGGTGAAGGTTCCTTGATGCAAGTGAAGGTTCCTTGATGCTGGTGAAAGTTCCTTGATGCTGGTGAAGGTTCCTTGATGCTGTTGAAGGTTCCTTGATGCTGGTGAAGCTTCCTGGATGCTGGTGAAGGTTCCTTGATGCTGGTGAAGGTTCTTTGATGCTGGTGAAGGTTCCTTGATGCTGGTGAAGGTTCCTTGATGTAAGTGAAGGTTCCTTGATGTTGGTGAAGGTTCATTAATGCAAGTGAAGGTTCTTTAATGCTGGTAAAGGTTCCTTGATGCTGGTGAAGGTCTCTTGATGCTGGTGAAGGTTCCTTGATGCAAGTGAAGGTTCTTTAATGCTGGTAAAGGTTCCTTGATGCTGGTGAAGGTTCCTTGATGCAAGTGAAGGTTCCTTGATACTGGTGAAGGTTCCTTGATGCAAGTGAAGGTTCCTTGAAGCTGGTGAAGGTTCCTTGATGCTGGAGAAGGTTTCTTGATGCTGGTGAAGGTTCCTTGATGCTGTTGAAGGTTCCTTGATAGTGACGGTTTCCTTGATGCAGGAGACGGTTCTTGCTACAGGTGTCGGTTCATTGATGCAGGTGACGGGTTCTTGATGCAGGTGACGGGTTCTTGAAGCAAGTTAACTCTGTAAGGCCCTTAAGGGTTTACGATAATAATAGTTCTTGTTCTTATTTATTTGATTTATCTCCATGCGGAAGTGGAGAAGAATTCCTCCTGCACAAGTCATGTGTGTTACAAGAGGCGACGACCATGCCAGCAACAAGGGGCTAGTAACACCTCCTTCTGTAAGTCATGGGTGTTACAAGAGGCGACGACCATGCCAGCAACAAGGGGCTAGTAACACCTTCTGTAAGTCATTGGTGTTACAAGAGGCGACGACCATGCCAGCAACAAGGGGCTAGTAACACCTCCTTCTGTAAGTCATGGGTGTTACAAGAGGCGACGACCATGCCAGCAACAAGGGGCTAGTAACACATCCTTCTGTAAGTCATGGGTGTTACAAGAGGCGACGACCATGCCAGCAACAAGGGGCTAGTAACACCTCCTTCTGTAAGTCATGGGTGTTACAAGAGGCGACGACCATGCCAGCAACAAGGGGCTAGTAACACCTTCTGTAAGTCATTGGTGTTACAAGAGGCGACGACCATGCCAGCAACAAGGGGCTAGTAACACCTCCTTCTGTAAGTCATTGGTGTTACAAGAGGCGACGACCATGCCAGCAACAAGGGGCTAGTAACACCTCCTTCTGTAAGTCATGGGTGTTACAAGAGGCGACGACCATGCCAGCAACAAGGAGCTAGTAACACCTCCTTCTGTAAGTCATTGGTGTTGCAAGAGGCGACGACCATGCCAGCAACAAGGGGCTAGTAACACCTCCTTCTGTAAGTCATGGGTGTTAAAAGAGGCGACGACCATGCCAGCAACAAGGGGCTAGTAACACCTCCTTCTGTAAGTCATGGGTGTTACAAGAGGCGACGACCATGCCAGCAACAAGGGGCTAGTAACACCTCCTTCTGTAAGTCACAGGTGTTACAAGAGGCGACAACCATGCCAGCAACAAAGGGCTAGTAACAGCTCCTTCTGTAAGTCATGGGTGTTACAAGAGGCGACGACCATGCCAGCAACACGGGGCTAGTAACACCTCCTTCTGTAAGTCATGGGTCTTACAAGAGGCGACGACCATGCCAGCAACAAGGGGCTAGTAACACCTCCTTCTGTAAGTCATGGGTGTTACAAGAGGCGACGACCATGCCAGCAACAAGGGGCTAGTAACACCTCCTATTGTAAGTCATGGGTGTTACAGGAGGCGACGACCATGCCAGCAACAAGGGGCTAGTAACACCTCCTTCTGTAAGTCATGGGTGTTACAAGAGGCGACGACCATGCCAGCAACAAGGGGCTAGTAACACCTCCTTCTGTAAGTCATGGGTGTTACAAGAGGCGACGACCATGCCAGCAACAAGGGGCTAGTAACACCTCCTTCTGTAAGTCATGGGTGTTACAAGAGGCGACGACCATTTCAGCAACAAGGGGCTAGTAACACCTCCTTCTGTAAGTCAAGGGTGTTACAAGAGGCGACGATCATGCCAGCAACAAAGGGCTAGTAACACCTCCTTCTGTAAGTCATGGGTGTTACAAGAGGCGACGATCATGCCAGCAACAAGGGGCTAGTAACACCTCCTTCTGTAAGTCATGGGTGTTACAAGAGGCGACGACCATGCCAGCAACAAGGGGCTAGTAACACTTCCTTCTGTAAGTCATTTGTGTTACAAGAGGCGACGACCATGCCAGCAACAAGGGGCTAGTAACACTTCCTTCTGTATGTCATGGGTGTTACAAGAGGCGACGACCATGCCAGCAACAAGGGGCTAGTAACACCTCCTTCTGTAAGTCATGGGTGTTAAAAGAGGCGACGACCATGCCAGCAACAAGGGGCTAGTAACACCTCCTTCTGTAAGTCATGGGTGTTACAAGAGGCGACGACCATGCCAGCAACAAGGGGCTAGTAACACCTCCTTCTGTAAGTCATGGGTGTTACAAGAGGCGACGACCATGCCAGCAACAAGGGGCTAGTAACACCTCCTTCTGTAAGTCATGGGTGTTACAAGAGGCGACGACCATGCCAGCAACAAGGGGCTAGTAACACCTCCTTCTGTAAGTCATGGGTGTTACAAGAGGCGACGACCATGCCAGCAACAAGGGGCTAGTAACACCTCCTTCTGTAAGTCATGGGTGTTACAAGAGGCGACGATCATGCCAGCAACAAAGGGCTAGTAACACCTCCTTCTGTAAGTCAAGGGTGTTACAGGAGGCGACGATCATGCCAGCAACAAGGGGCTAGTAACACCTCCTTCTGTAAGTCATGGGTGTTACAAGAGGCGAAGACCATGCCAGCAAAAAGGGGCTAGTAACACTTCCTTCTGTAAGTCATTTGTGTTACAAGAGGCGACGACCATGCCAGCAACAAGGGGCTAGTAACACTTCCTTCTGTATGTCATGGGTGTTAGAAGAGGCGACGACCATGCCAGCAACAAGGGGCTAGTAACACCTCCTTCTGTAAGTCAAGAGTGTTACAAGAGGCGACGACCATGCCAGCAACAAGGGGCTAGTAACACCTCCTTCTGTAAGTCATGGGTGTTACAAGAGGCGACGGCCATGCCAGCAACAAGGGGCTAGTAACACCTCCTTCTGTAAGTCATGGCCGTTAGAAGAGGCGACGACCATGCCAGCAACAATGGGCTAGTAACACCTCCTTCTGTAAGTCATGGTAGTTACAAGAGTCGACGATTATGCCAGCAACAAGGGGCTAGTAACACCTCCTTCTGTAAGTCATGGGTGTTACAAGAGGCGACGATCATGCCAGCAACAAGGCGCTAGTAACACCTCCTTCTGTAAGTCATGGGTGTTACAAGAGGCGACGATCATGCCAGCAACAAGGGGCTAGTAACACCTTCTTCTGAAAGTCATGGGTGTTACAAGAGGCGACGACCATGCCAGCAACAAGGGGCTAGTAACACCTCCTTCTGTAAGTTATGGGTGTTACAAGAGGCGACGATCATGACAGCAACAAGGGGCTAGTAACACCTCCTTCTGTAAGTCATGGGTGTTACAAGAGGTGACGGCCATGCCAGCAACAAGGGGCTAGTAACACCTCCTTCTGTAAGTCATGGGTGTTACAAGAGTCGAAGACCATGCCAGCAACAAGGGGCTAGTAACACCTCCTTCTGTAAGTCATGGGTGTTACAAGAGGCGACGACCATGCCAGCAACAAGGGGCTAGTAACACCTCCTTCTGTAAGTCATGGGTGTTACAAGAGGCGACGACCATGCCAGCAACAAGGGGCTAGTAACACCTCCTTCTGTAAGTCATGGGTGTTACAAGAGGCGACGACCATGCCAGCAACAAGGGGCTAGTAACACCTCCTTCTGTAAGTCATGGGTGATACAAGAGGCGACGACCATGCCAGCAACAAGGGGCTAGTAACAACTCCTTCTGTAAGTCATGGGTGTTACAAGAGGCGACGACCATGCCAGCAACAAGGGGCTAGTAACACCTCCTTCTGTAAGTCATGGGTGTTACAAGAGGCGACGACCATACCTGCAACAAGGGGCTAGTAACACCTCCTTCTGTAAGTCATGGGTGTTACAAGAGGCGACGACCATGCCAGCAACAAGGGGCTAGTAACACCTCCTTCTGTAAGTCATAGGTGTTACAAGAGGCGACGATCATGCCAGCAACAAGGGGCTAGTAACACCTCCTTCTGTAAGTCATGGGTGTTACAAGAGGCGACGACCATGCCAGCAACAAGGGGCTAGTAACGCCTCCTTCTGTAATTCATGGGTGTTACAAGAGGCGACGACCATGCCAGCAACAATGGGCTAGTAACTCCTCCTTCTGTAAGTCATGGGTGTTACAAGAGGCGACGACCGTGCCAGCAACAAGGGGCTAGTAACACCTTCTTCTGTAAGTCATGGGTGTTACAAGAGACGAAGACCATGCCAGCAACAAGGGGCTAGTAACACCTCCTTCTGTAAGTCATGGGTGTTACAAAGAGGCGATGACCATGCCAGCAACAAGGGGCTAGTAACATCTCCTTCTGTAAGTCATGGGTGTTACAAGAGGCGACGATCATGCCAGCAACAAAGGGCTAGTAACACCTCCTTCTGTAAGTCATGGGTGTTACAAGAGGAGACGACCATGCCAGCAACAAGGGGCTAGTAACACCTCCTTCTGTAAGTCATGGGTGTTTCAAGAGGCGACGATCGTGCCAGCAACAAGGGGCTAGCAACACCTCCTTCTGTAAGTCATGGGTGTTACAAGAGGCAACGACCATGCCAGCAACAAGGGGCTAGTAACACCTCCTTCTGTAAGTCATGGGTGTTATAAGAGGCGACGACCATGTCAGCAACAAGGGGCTAGTAACACCTCCTTCTGTAAGTCATGGGTGTTATAAGAGGCGACGATCATGCCATCAACAAGGGGCTAGTAACACCTCCTTCTGTAAGTCATGGGTGTTACAAGAGGCGACGACCATGCCAGCAACAAGGGGCTAGTAACACCTCCTTCTGTAAGTCCTGGGTGTTACAAGAGGCGACGACCATGCCAGCAACAAGGGGCTAGTAACACCTCCTTCTGTAAGTCATGGGTGTTACAAGAGGCGACGACCATGCCAGCAACAAGGGGCTAGTAACACCTCCTTCTGTAAGTCATGGGTGTTACAAGAGGCGACGACTATGCCAGCAACAAGATGCTAGTAACACCTCCTTCTGTAAGTCATGGGTGTTACAAGAGGCGACGACCATGCCAGCAACAAGTGGCTAGTAACACCTCCTTCTGTAAGTCATGGGTGTTACAAGAGGCGACGATCATGCCAGCAACAAGGGGCTAGTAACACCTTTTTCTGTAAGTCATGGGTGTTGCAAGAGGCGACGACCATGCCAGCAACAAGGGGCTAGTAACACCTTTTTCTGTAAGTCATGGGTGTTACAAGAGGCGACGACCATGCCAGCAACATGGGGATAGTAACACGTCCTTCTGTAAGTCATGGGTGTTACGAGAGGCGAGGACCATGCCAGCAACAAGCGGGTAGTAACACCTCCTTCTGTAAGTCATGGGTGTTACAAGAGGCGACGACCATACCAGCAACAAGGGGCTAGTAACACCTCCTTCTGTTAGTCATGGGTGTTACAAGATGCGACGATCATGCCAGCAACAAGGGGCTAGTAACACCGTCTTCTGTAAGTCATGGGTGTTACAAGAGGCGACGACCATGCCAGCAACAAGGGGCTAGTAACACCTCCTTCTGTAAGTCATGGGTGTTACAAGAGGCGACGACCATGCCAGCAACAAGGGGCTAGTAACACCTCCTTCTGTAAGTCATGGGTGTTACAAGAGGCGACGACCATGCCAGCAACAAGGGGCTAGTAACACCTCCTTCTGTAAGTCATGGGTGTTACAAGAGGCGACGACCATGCCAGCAACAAGGGGCTAGTAACACCTCCTTCTGTAAGTCATGGGTGTTAAAAGAGGCGACGACCATGCCAGCAACAAGGGGCTAGTAACACCCTTCTTAAGTCATTGGTGTTGCAAGAGGCGACGACCATGCCAGCAACAAGGGGCTAGTAACACCTCCTTCTGTAAGTCATGGGTGTTACAAGAGGCGACGACCATGCCAGCAACAAGGGGCTAGTAACACCTCCTTCTGTAAGTCATGGGTGTTACAAGAGGCGACGACCATGCCAGCAACAAGGGGCTAGTAACACCTCCTTCTGTAAGTCATAGGTGTTACAAGAGGCGACGATCATGCCAGCAACAAATGGCTAGTAACACCTCCTTCTGTAAGTCATGGGTGTTACAAGAGGCGACGACCATGCCAGCAACAAGGGGCTAGTAACGCCTCCTTCTGTAATTCATGGGTGTTACAGGAGGCGACGACCATGCCAGCAACAATGGGCTAGTAACTCCTCCTTCTGTAAGTCATGGGTGTTACAAGAGGCGACGACCATGCCAGCAACAAGGGGCTAGTAACACCTTCTTCTGTAAGTCATGGGTGTTACAAGAGACGACGACCATGCCAGCAACAAGGGGCTAGTAACACCTCCTTCTGTAAGTCATGGGTGTTACAAGAGGCGATGACCATGCCAGCAACAAGGGGCTAGTAACATCTCCTTCTGTAAGTCATGGGTGTTACAAGAGGCGACGATCATGCCAGCAACAAGGGGCTAGTAACACCTCCTTCTGTAAGTCATGGGTGCTACAACAGGAGACGACCATGCCAGCAACAAGGGGCTAGTAACACCTCCTTCTGTAAGTCATGGGTGTTTCAAGAGGCGACGATCGTGCCAGCAACAAGGGGCTAGCAACACCTCCTTCTGTAAGTCATGGGTGTTACAAGAGGCAACGACCATGCCAGCAACAAGGGGCTAGTAACACCTCCTTCTGTAAGTCATGGGTGTTATAAGAGGCGACGACCATGTCAGCAACAAGGGGCTAGTAACACCTCCTTCTGTAAGTCATGGGTGTTATAAGAGGCGACGATCATGCCATCAACAAGGGGCTAGTAACACCTCCTTCTGTAAGTCATGGGTGTTACAAGAGGCGACGACCATGCCAGCAACAAGGGGCTAGTAACACCTCCTTCTGTAAGTCCTGGGTGTTACAAGAGGCGACGACCATGCCAGCAACAAGGGGCTAGTAACACCTCCTTCTGTAAGTCATGGGTGTTACAAGAGGCGACGACCATGCCAGCAACAAGGGGCTAGTAACACCTCCTTCTGTAAGTCATGGGTGTTACAAGAGGCGACGACCATGCCAGCAACAAGGGGCTAGTAACACCTCCTTCTGTAAGTCATGGGTGTTACAAGAGGCGACGACTATGCAAGCAACAAGGGGCTAGTAACACCCCCTTCTGTAAGTCATGGGTGTTACAAGAGGCGACGACCATGCCAGCAACAAGTGGCTAGTAACACCTCCTTCTGTAAGTCATGGGTGTTACAAGAGGCGACGACCATGCCAGCACCAAGGGGCGAGTAACACCACCTTCTGTAAGTCATGGGTGTTACAAGAGGCGACGACCATGCCAGCAACATGTGGATAGTAACACGTCCTTCTGTAAGTCATGGGTGTTACAAGAGGCGAAGACCATGCCAGCAACAAGGGGCTAGTAACACCTCCTTCTGTAAGTCATGGGTGTTACAAGAGGCAACGACCATGCCAGCAACAAGGGGCTAGTAACACCTCCTTCTGTAAGTCATGGGTGTTACAAGAGGCGACGACCATGCCAGCAACAAGGGGCTAGTAACACCTCCTTCTGTAAGTCATGGGTGTTACAAGAGGCGACGACCATGCCAGCAACAAGGGGCTAGTAACACCTCCTTCTGTAAGTCATGGGTGTTACAAGAGGCGACGACCATGCCAGCAACAAGGGGCTAGTAACACCTCCTTCTGTAAGTCATGGGTGTTACAAGAGGCGACGACCATGCCAGCAACAAGGGGCTAGTAACACCTCCTTCTGTAAGTCATGGGTGTTACAAGAGGCGACGATCATGCCAGCAACAAGGGGCTAGTAACACCTCCTTCTGTAAGTCATGGGTGTTACAAGAGGCGACGACCATGCCAGCAACAAGGGGCTAGTAACACCTCCTTCTGTAAGTCATGGGTGTTACAAGAGGCGACGACCATGCCAGCAACAAGGGGCTAGTAACACCTCCTTCTGTAAGTCATGGGTGTTACAAGAGGCGACGACCATGCCAGCAACAAGGGGCTAGTAACACCTCCTTCTGTAAGTCATGGGTGTTACAAGAGGCGACGACCATGCCAGCAACAAGGGGCTAGTAACACCTCCTTCTGTAAGTCATGGGTGTTACAAGAGGCGACGACCATGCCAGCAACAAGGGGCTAGTAACACCTCCTTCTGTAAGTCATGGGTGTTACAAGAGGCGACGACCATGCCAGCAACAAGGGGCTAGTAACACCTCCTTCTGTAAGTCATGGGTGTTACAAGAGGCGACGACCATGCCAGCAACAAGGGGCTAGTAACACCTCCTTCTGTAAGTCATGGGTGTTACAAGAGGCGACGACCATGCCAGCAACAAGGGGCTAGTAACACCTCCTTCTGTAAGTCATGGGTGTTACAAGAGGCGATGACCATGCCAGCAACAAGGGGCTAGTAACACCTCCTTCTGTAAGTCATGGGTGTTACAAGAGGCGACGACCATGCCAGCAACAAGGGGCTAGTAACACCTCCTTCTGTAAGTCATGGGTGTTACAAGAGGAGACGACCATGCCAGCAACAAGGGGCTAGTAACACCTCCTTCTGTAAGTCATGGGTGTTACAAGAGGCGACGACCATGCCAGCAACAAGGGGCTAGTAACACCTCCTTCTGTAAGTCATGGGTGTTACAAGAGGCGACGACCATGCCAGCAACAAGGGGCTAGTAACACCTCCTTCTGTAAGTCATGGGTGTTACAAGAGGCGACGACCATGCCAGCAACAAGGGGCTAGTAACACCTCCTTCTGTAAGTCATGGGTGTTACAAGAGACCACGACCCTGCCGGCAACATGGGGCTAGTAACACCTCCTTCTGTAAGTCATGGGTGTTACAAGAGGCGACGATCATGCCAGCAACAAGGGGCTAGTAACACCGTCTTCTGTAAGTCATGGGTGTTACAAGAGGCGACGACCATGCCAGCAACAAGGGGCTAGTAACACCTCCTTCTGTAAGTCATGGGTGTTACAAGAGGCGACGACCATGCCAGCAACAACGGGCTAGTAACACCTCCTTCTGTAAGTCATGGGTGTTACAAGAGGCGACGATCATGCCAGCAACAAGGGGCTAGTAACACCTCCTTCTGTAAGTCATCGGTGTTACAAGAGGCGACGACCATGCCATGTAACACTTCCTTCTGTAAGTCATTTGTGTTACAAGAGGCGACGACCATGCCAGCAACAAGGGGCTAGTAACACCTTCTTATGTCTGTAAGTCCAGCAACAAGGGGCTGGGTGTTACAAGAGGCGACGACCATGCCAGCAACAAGGGGCTAGTAACACCTCCTTCTGTAAGTCATGGGTGTTACAAGAGGCGACGACCATGCCAGCAACAAGGGGCTAGTAACACCTCCTTCTGTAAGTCATGGGTGTTACAAGAGGCGACGACCATGCCAGCAACAAGGGGCTAGTAACACCTCCTTCTGTAAGTCATGGGTTACAAGAGGCGACGATATGCCAGCAACAAGGGGCTAGTAACACCTCCTTCTGTAAGTCATGGGTGTTACAAGAGGCGACGATCATGCCAGCAACAAGGGGCTAGTAACACCTCCTTCTGTAAGTCATGGGTGTTACAAGAGGCGACGACCATGCCAGCAACAAGGGGCTAGTAACACCTCCTTCTGTAAGTCATGGGTGTTACAAGAGGCGACGACCATGCCAGCAACAAGGGGCTAGTAACACCTCCTTCTGTAAGTCATGGGTGTTACAAGAGGCGACGATCATGCCAGCAACAAGGGGCTAGTAACACCTCCTTCTGTAAGTCATGGGTGTTACAAGAGGCGACGACCATGCCAGCAACAAGGGGCTAGTAACACCTCCTTCTGTAAGTCATGGGTGTTACAAGAGGCGACGACCATGCCAGCAACAAGGGGCTAGTAACACCTCCTTCTGTAAGTCATGGGTGTTACAAGAGGCGACGACCATGCCAGCAACAAGGGGCTAGTAACACCTCCTTCTGTAAGTCATGGGTGTTACAAGAGGCGACGATCATGCCAGCAACAAGGGGCTAGTAACACCTCCTTCTGTAAGTCATGGGTGTTACAAGAGGCGACGACCATGCCAGCAACAAGGGGCTAGTAACACCTCCTTCTGTAAGTCATGGGTGTTACAAGAGGCGACGACCATGCCAGCAACAAGGGGCTAGTAACACCTCCTTCTGTAAGTCATGGGTGTTACAAGAGGCGACGACCATGCCAGCAACAAGGGGCTAGTAACACCTCCTTCTGTAAGTCATGGGTGTTACAAGAGGCGACGACCATGCCAGCAACAAGGGGCTAGTAACACCTCCTTCTGTAAGTCATGGGTGTTACAAGAGGCGACGATCATGCCAGCAACAAGGGGCTAGTAACACCTCCTTCTGTAAGTCATGGGTGTTACAAGAGGCGACGACCATGCCAGCAACAAGGGGCTAGTAACACCTCCTTCTGTAAGTCATGGGTGTTACAAGAGGCGACGACCATGCCAGCAACAAGGGGCTAGTAACACCTCCTTCTGTAAGTCATGGGTGTTACAAGAGGCGACGACCATGCCAGCAACAAGGGGCTAGTAACACCTCCTTCTGTAAGTCATGGGTGTTACAAGAGGCGACGACCATGCAAGCAACAAGGGGCTAGTAACACCTCCTTCTGTAAGTCATGGGTGTTACAAGAGGCGACGACCATGCCAGCAACAAGGGGCTAGTAACACCTCCTTCTGTAAGTCATGGGTGTTACAAGAGGCGACGATCATGCCAGCAACAAGGGGCTAGTAACACCTCCTTCTGTAAGTCATGGGTGTTACAAGAGGCGACGACCATGCCAGCAACAAGGGGCTAGTAACACCTCCTTCTGTAAGTCATGGGTGTTACAAGAGGCGACGACCATGCCAGCAACAAGGGGCTAGTAACACCTCCTTCTGTAAGTCATGGGTGTTACAAGAGGCGACGACCATGCCAGCAACAAGGGGCTAGTAACACCTCCTTCTGTAAGTCATGGGTGTTACAAGAGGCGACGACCATGCCAGCAACAAGGGGCTAGTAACACCTCCTTCTGTAAGTCATGGGTGTTACAAGAGGCGACGACCATGCCAGCAACAAGGGGCTAGTAACACCTCCTTCTGTAAGTCATGGGTGTTACAAGAGGCGACGAACATGCCAGCAACAAGGGGCTAGTAACACCTCCTTCTGTAAGTCATGGGTGTTACAAGAGGCGACGACCATGCAGCCAGCAACGAGGGGCTAGAAACACCTCCTTCTGTAAGTCATGGGTGTTACAAGAGGCGACGACCATGCCAGCAACAAGGGGCTAGTAACACCTCCTTCTGTAAGTCATGGGTGTTACAAGAGGCGACGACCATGCCAGCAACAAGGGGCTAGTAACACCTCCTTCTGTAAGTCATGGGTGTTACAAGAGGCGACGACCATGCCAGCAACAAGGGGCTAGTAACAACTCCTTCTGTAAGTCATGGGTGTTACAAGAGGCGACGACCATGCCAGCAACAAGGGACTAGTAACACCTCCTTCTGTAAGTCATGGGTGTTACAAGAGGCGACGACCATGCCAGCAACAAGGGGCTAGTAACACCTCCTTCTGTTAGTCATGGGTGTTACAAGAGGCGACGACCATGCCAGCAACAAGGGGCTAGTAACACCTCCTTCTGTAAGTCATGGGTGTTACAAGAGGCGACGACCATGCCAGCAACAAGGGGCTAGTAACACCTCCTTCTGTAAGTCATGGGTGTTACAAGAGGCGACGACCATGCCAGCAACAAGGGGCTAGTAACATGTCCTTCTGTAAGTCATGGGTGTTACAAGAGGCGACGACCATGCCAGCAACAAGGGGCTAGTAACACCTCCTTCTGTAAGTCATGGGTGTTACAAGAGGTGACGACCATGCCAGCAACAAGGGGCTAGTAACACCTCCTTCTGTAAGTCATGGGTGTTACAAGAGGCGACGACCATGCCAGCAACAAGGGGCTAGTAACACCTCCTTCTGTAAGTCATGGGTGTTACAAGAGGCGACGACCATGCCAGCAACAAGGGGCTAGTAACACCTCCTTCTGTAAGTCATGGGTGTTACAAGAGGCGACGACCATGCCAGCAACAAGGGGCTAGTAACACCTCCTTCTGTAAGTCATGGGTGTTACAAGAGGCGACGACCATGCCAGCAACAAGGGGCTAGTAACACCTCCTTCTGTAAGTCATGGGTGTTACAAGAGGCGACGACCATGCCAGCAACAAGGGGCTAGTAACACCTCCTTCTGTAAGTCACAGGTGTTACAAGAGGCGACGACCATGCCAGCAACAAGGGGCTAGTAACACCTCCTTCTGTAAGTCATGGGTGTTACAAGAGGCGACGACCATGCCAGCAACAAGGGGCTAGTAACACCTCCTTCTGTAAGTCATGGGTGTTACAAGAGGCGACGACCATGCCAGCAACAAGGGGCTAGTAACACCTCCTTCTGTAAGTCATGGGTGTTACAAGAGGCGACGACCATGCCAGCAACAAGGGACTAGTAACACCTCCTTCTGTAAGTCATGGGTGTTACAAGAGGCGACGACCATGCCAGCAACAAGGGGCTAGTAACACCTCCTTCTGTAAGTCATGGGTGTTACAAGAGGCGACGACCATGCCAGCAACAAGGGGCTAGTAACACCTCCTTCTCTAAGTCATGGGTGTTACAAGAGGCGACGACCATGCCAGCAACAAGGGGCTAGTAACACCTCCTTCTGTAAGTCATGGGTGTTACAAGAGGCGACGACCATGCCAGCAACAAGGGGCTAGTAACACCTCCTTCTGTAAGTCATGGGTGTTACAAGAGGCGCCGACCATGCCAGCAACAAGGGGCTAGTAACACATCCTTCTGTAAGTCATGGGTGTTACAAGAGGCGACGACCATGCCAGCAACAAGGGGCTAGTAACACCTCCTTCTGTAAGTCATGAGTGTTACAAGAGGCGACGACCATGCCAGCAACAAGGGGCTAGTAACACCTCCTTCTGTAAGTCATGGGTGTTACAAGAGGCGACGGCCATGCCAGCAACAAGGGGCTAGTAACACCTCCTTCTGTAAGTCATGGGAGTTACAAGAGGCGACGACCATGCCAGCAACAAGGGGCTAGTAACACCTCCTTCTGTAAGTCATGGGTGTTACAAGAGGCGACGACCATGCCAGCAACAAGGGGCTAGTAACACCTCCTTCTGTAAGTCATGGGTGTTACAAGAGGCGACGACCATGCCAGCAACAAGGGGCTAGTAACACCTCCTTCTGTAAGTCATGGGTGTTACAAGAGGCGACGACCATGCAAGCAACAAGGGGCTAGTAACACCTCCTTCTGTAAGTCATGGGTGTTACAAGAGGCGTCGACCATGCCAGCAACAAGGGGCTAGTAACACCTCCTTCTGTAAGTCATGGGTGTTACAAGAGGCGACGACCATGCCAGCAACAAGGGGCTAGTAACACCTCCTTCTGTAAGTCATGGGTGTTACAAGAGGCGACGACCATGCCAGCAACAAGGGGCTAGTAACACCTCCTTCTGTAAGTCATGGGTGTTACAAGAAGCGACGACCATGCCAGCAACAAGGGGCTAGTAACACCTCCTTCTGTAAGTCATGGGTGTTACAAGAGGCGACGACCATGCCAGCAACAAGGGGCTAGTAACACCTCCTTCTGTAAGTCATGTGTGTTACAAGAGGCAACGACCATGCCAGCAACAAGAGTAACATCCTTCTGTAAGTCATGGGTGTTACAGCGAACAAGCAACAAGGGCTAGTAACACCTCCTTCTGTAAGTCATGGGTGTTACAAGAGGCGCCGACCATGCCAGCAACAAGGGGCTAGTAACACGTCCTTCTGTAAGTCATGGGTGTTACAAGAGGCGACGACCATGCCAGCAACAAGGGGCTAGTAACACCTCCTTCCCTAAGTCATGGGTGTTACAAGAGGCGACGACCATGCCAGCAACAAGGGGCTAGTAACACCTCCTTCTCTAAGTCATGGGTGTTACAAGAGGCGACGACCATGCCAGCAACAAGGGGCTAGTAACACCTCCTTCTGTAAGTCATGGGTGTTACAAGAGGCGACGACCATGCCAGCAACAAGGGGCTAGTAACACCTCCTTCTGTAAGTCATGTGTGTTACAAGAGGCAACGACCATGCCAGCAACAAGGGGCTAGTAACACCTCCTTCTGTAAGTCATGGGTGTTACAAGAGGCGACGACCATACCTGCAAGAAGGGGCTAGTAACACCTCCTTCTGTAAGTCATGGGTCTTACAAGAGGCGACGACCATGCCAGCAACAAGGGGCTAGTAACACCTCCTTCTGTAAGTCATGGGTGTTACAAGAGGAGACGACCATGCCAGCAACAAGGGGCTAGTAACACCTCCTTCTGTAAGTCATGGGTGTTACAAGAGGCGACGACCATGCCAGCAACAAGGGGCTAGTAACACCTCCTTCTGTAAGTCATGGGTGTTACAAGAGGCGACGACCATGCCAGCAACAAGGGGCTAGTAACACCTCCTTCTGTAAGTCATGGGTGTTACAAGAGGCGACGACCATGCCAGCAACAAGGGGCTAGTAACACCTCCTTCTGTAAGTCATGGGTGTTACAAGAGGCGACGACCATGCCAGCAACAAGGGGCTAGTAACACCTACTTCTGTAAGTCATGGGTGTTACAAGAGGCGACGACCATGCCAGCAACAAGGGGCTAGTAACACCTCCTTCTGTAAGTCATGGGTGTTACAAGAGGCGACGACCATGCCAGCAACAAGGGGCTAGTAACACCTCTTTCTGTAAGTCATGGGTGTTACAAGAGGCGACGACCATGCCAGCAACAAGGGGCTAGTAACACCTCCTTCTGTAAGTCATGGGTGTTACAAGAGGCGACGACCATGCCAGCAACAAGGGGCTAGTAACACCTCCTTCTGTAAGTCATGGGTGTTACAAGAGGCGACGACCATGCCAGCAACAAGGGGCTAGTAACACATCCTTCTGTAAGTCATGGGTGTTACAAGAGGCGACGACCATGCCAGCAACAAGGGGCTAGTAACACCTCCTTCTGTAAGTCATGGGTGTTACAAGAGGCGACGACCATGCCAGCAACAAGGGGCTAGTAACACCTCCTTCTGTAAGTCATGGGTGTTACAAGAGGCGACGACCATGCCAGCAACAAGGGGCTAGTAACACCTCCTTCTGTAAGTCATGGGTGTTACAAGAGGCGACGACCATGCCAGCAACAAGGGGCTAGTAACACCTCCTTCTGTAAGTCATGGGTGTTACAAGAGGCGACGACCATGCCAGCAACAAGGGGCTAGTAACACCTCCTTCTGTAAGTCATGGGTGTTACAAGAGGCGACGACCATGCCAGCAACAAGGGGCTAGTAACACCTCCTTCTGTAAGTCATGGGTGTTACAAGAGGCGACGACCATGCCAGCAACAAGGGGCTAGTAACACCTCCTTCTGTAAGTCATGGGTGTTACAAGAGGCGACGACCATGCCAGCAACAAGGGGCTAGTAACACCTCCTTCTGTAAGTCATGGGTGTTACAAGAGGCGACGACCATGCCAGCAACAAGGGGCTAGTAACACCTCCTTCTGTAAGTCATGGGTGTTACAAGAGGCGACGACCATGCCAGCAACAAGGGGCTAGTAACACCTCCTTCTGTAAGTCATGGGTGTTACAAGAGGCGACGACCATGCCAGCAACAAGGGGCTAGTAACACCTCCTTCTGTAAGTCATGGGTGTTACAAGAGGCGACGACCATGCCAGCAACAAGGGGCTAGTAACACCTCCTTCTGTAAGTCATGGGTGTTACAAGAGGCGACGACCATGCCAGCAACAAGGGGCTAGTAACACCTCCTTCTGTAAGTCATGGGTGTTACAAGAGGCGACGACCATGCCAGCAACAAGGGGCTAGTAACACCTCCTTCTGTAAGTCATGGGTGTTACAAGAGGCGACGACCATGCCAGCAACAAGGGGCTAGTAACACCTTCTGTAAGTCATGGGTGTTACAAGAGGCGACGACCATGCCAGCAACAAGGGGCTAGTAACACCTCCTTCTGTAAGTCATGGGTGTTACAAGAGGCGACGACCATGCCAGCAACAAGGGGCTAGTAATACCTCCTTCTGTAAGTCATGGGTGTTACAAGAGGCGACGACCATGCCAGCAACAAGGGGCTAGTAACACCTCCTTCTGTAAGTCATGGGTGTTACAAGAGGCGACGACCATGCCAGCAACAAGGGGCTAGTAACACCTCCTTCTGTAAGTCATGGGTGTTACAAGAGGCGACGACCATGCCAGCAACAAGGGGCTAGTAACACCTCCTTCTGTAAGTCATGGGTGTTACAAGAGGCGACGACCATGCCAGCAACAAGGGGCTAGTAACACCTCCTTCTGTAAGTCATGGGTGTTACAAGAGGCGACGACCATGCCAGCAACAAGGGGCTAGTAACACCTCCTTCTGTAAGTCATGGGTGTTACAAGAGGCGACGACCATGCCAGCAACAAGGGGCTAGTAACACCTCCTTCTGTAAGTCATGGGTGTTACAAGAGGCGACGACCATGCCAGCAACAAGGGGCTAGTAACACCTCCTTCTGTAAGTCATGGGTGTTACAAGAGGCGACGACCATGCCAGCAACAAGGGGCTAGTAACACCTCCTTCTGTAAGTCATGGGTGTTACAAGAGGCGACGATCATGCCAGCAACAAGGGGCTAGTAACACCTCCTTCTGTAAGTCATGGGTGTTACAAGAGGCGACGACCATGCCAGCAACAAGGGGCTAGTAACACCTCCTTCTGTAAGTCATGGGTGTTACAAGAGGCGACGACCATGCCAGCAACAAGGGGCTAGTAACACCTCCTTCTGTAAGTCATGGGTGTTACAAGAGGCGACGACCATGCCAGCAACAAGGGGCTAGTAACACCTCCTTCTGTAAGTCATGGGTGTTACAAGAGGCGACGACCATACCTGCAAGAAGGGGCTAGTAACACCTCCTTCTGTAAGTCATGGGTGTTACAAGAGGCGACGACCATGCCAGCAACAAGGGGCTAGTAACACCTCCTTCTGTAAGTCATGGGTGTTACAAGAGGCTACGACCATGCCAGCAACAAGGGGCTAGTAACACCTCCTTCTGTAAGTCATGGGTGTTACAAGAGGCGACGACCATGCCAGCAACAAGGGGCTAGTAACACCTCCTTCTGTAAGTCATGGGTGTTACAAGAGGCGACGACCATGCCAGCAACAAGGGGCTAGTAACACCTCCTTCTGTAAGTCATGGGTGTTACAAGAGGCGACGACCATGCCAGCAACAAGGGGCTAGTAACACCTCCTTCTGTAAGTCATGGGTGTTACAAGAGGCGACGAACATGCCAGCAACAAGGGGCTAGTAACACCTACTTCTGTAAGTCATGGGTGTTACAAGAGGCGACGACCATGCCAGCAACAAGGGGCTAGTAACACCTCCTTCTGTAAGTCATGGGTGTTACAAGAGGCGACGACCATGCCAGCAACAAGGGGCTAGTAACACCTCCTTCTGTAAGTCATGGGTGTTACAAGAGGCGACGACCATGCCAGCAACAAGGGGCTAGTAACACCTCCTTCTGTAAGTCATGGGTGTTACAAGAGGCGACGACCATGCCAGCAACAAGGGGCTAGTAACACCTCCTTCTGTAAGTCATGGGTGTTACAAGAGGCGACGACCATGCCAGCAACAACGGGCTAGTAACACCTCCTTCTGTAAGTCATGGGTGTTACAAGAGGCGACGATCATGCCAGCAACAAGGGGCTAGTAACACCTCCTTCTGTAAGTCATGGGTGTTACAAGAGGCGACGACCATGCCAGCAACAAGGGGCTAGTAACACCTCCTTCTGTAAGTCATGGGTGTTACAAGAGGCGACGCCCATGCCAGCAACAAGGGGCTAGTAACACCTCCTTCTGTAAGTCCTGGGTGTTACAAGAGGCGCCGACCATGCCAGCAAAAAGGGGCTAGTAACACCTCCTTCTGTAAGTCATGGGTGTTACAAGAGGCGACGACCATGCCAGCAACAAGGGGCTAGTAACACCTCCTTCTGTAAGTCATGGGTGTTACAAGAGGCGACGACCATGCCAGCAACACGGGGCTAGTAACACCTCCTTCTGTAAGTCATGGGTGTTACAAGAGGCGAGGACGACAACAAGGGGCTGCCAGCAACAAGGGGCTAGTAACACCTCCTTCTGTAAGTCATGGGTGTTACAAGAGGCGACGACCATGCCAGCAACAAGGGGCTAGTAACACCTCCTTCTGTAAGTCATGGGTGTTACAAGAGGCGACGACCATGCCAGCAACAAGGGGCTAGTAACACCTCCTTCTGTAAGTCATGGGTGTTACAAGAGGCGACGACCATGCCAGCAACAAGGGGCTAGTAACAACTCCTTCTGTAAGTCATGGGTGTTACAAGAGGCGACGACCATGCCAGCAACAAGGGGCTAGTAACACCTCCTTCTGTAAGTCATGGGTGTTACAAGAGGCGACGACCATGCCAGCAACAAGGGGCTAGTAACACCTCCTTCTGTAAGTCATGGGTGTTACAAGAGGCGACGACAATGCCAGCAACAAGGGGCTAGTAACACCTCCTTCTGTAAGTCATGGGTGTTACAAGAAGCGACGACCATGCCAGCAACTAGGGGCTAGTAACACCTCCTTCTGTAAGTCATGGGTGTTACAAGAGGCGACGACCATGCCAGCAACAAGGGGCTAGTAACACCTCCTTCTGTAAGTCATGGGTGTTACAAGAAGCGACGACCATGCCAGCAACAAGGGGCTAGTAACACCTCGTTCTGTAAGTCATGGGTGTTACAAGAGGCGACGACCATGCCAGCAACAAGAGGCTAGTAACACCTCCTTCTGTAAGTCAAGGGTGTTACAAGATGCGACGACCATGCCAGCAACAAGGGGCTAGTAACACCTCTTTCTGTAAGTCATGGGTGTTACAAGAGGCGACGACCATGCCAGCAACAAGGGGCTAGTAACACCTCCTTCTGTAAGTCATGGGTGTTACAAGTTTCGACGATCATGCCAGCAACAAGGGGAAAGTAACACCTCCTTCTGTAAGTCATGGGTGTTACAAGAGGCGACGACCATGCCAGCAACAAGGGGCTAGTAACACCTCCTTCTGTAAGTCATGGGTGTTACAAGAGGCGACGACCATGCCAGCAACAAGGGGCTAGTAACACCTCCTTCTGTAAGTCATGGGTGTTACAAGAGGCGACGACCATGCCAGCAACAAGGGGCTAGTAACACCTCCTTCTGTAAGTCATGGGTGTTACAAAAGGCGACGACCATGCCAGCAACAAGGGGCTAGTAACACCTCCTTCTGTAAGTCATGGGTGTTACAAGAGGCGACGACCATGCCAGCAACAAGGGGCTAGTAACACCTCCTTCTGTAAGTCATGGGTGTTACAAGAGGCGACGGCCATGCCAGCAACAAGGGGCTAGTAACACCTCCTCCTGTAAGTCATAGGTGTTACAAGAGGCGACGACCATGCCAGCAACAATGGGCTAGTAACACCTCCTTCTGTAAGTCATGGGTGTTACAAGAGGCGACGATCATGCCAGCAACAAGGGGCTAGTAACACCTCCTTCTGTAAGTCATGGGTGTTACAAGAGGCGACGACCATGCCAGCAACAAGGGGCTAGTAACACCTCCTTCTGTAAGTCATGGGTGTTACAAGAGGCGACGATCATGCCAGCAACAAGGGGCTAGTAACACCTCCTTCTGTAAGTCATGGGTGTTACAAGAGGCGACGACCATGCCAGCAACAAGGGGCTAGTAACACCTCCTTCTGTAAGTCATGGGTGTTACAAGAGGCGACGACCATGCCAGCAACAAGGGGCTAGTAACACCTCCTTCTGTTAGTCATGGGTGTTACAAGAGGCGACGACCATGCCAGCAACAAGGGGCTAGTAACACCTCCTTCTGTAAGTCATGGGTGTTACAAGAGGCGACGACCATGCCAGCAACAAGGGGCTAGTAACACCTCCTTCTGTAAGTCATGGGTGTTACAAGAGGCGACGACCATGCCAGCAACAAGGTGCTAGTAACACCTCCTTCTGTAAGTCATGGGTGTTACAAGAGGCGACGACCATGCCAGCAACAAGGGGCTAGTAACACCTCCTTCTGTAAGTCATGGGTGTTACAAGAGGCGACGACCATGCCAGCAACAAGGGGCTAGTAACACCTCCTTCTGTAAGTCATGGGTGTTACAAGAGGCGACGACCATGCCAGCAACAAGGGGCTAGTAACACCTCCTTCTGTAAGTCATGGGTGTTACAAGAGGCGACGACCATGCCAGCAACAAGGGGCTAGTAACACCTCCTTCTGTAAGTCATGGGTGTTACAAGAGGCGACGACCATGCCAGCAACAAGGGGCTAGTAACACCTCCTTCTGCAAGTCATGGGTGTTACAAGAGGCGACGACCATGCCAGCAACAAGGGGCTAGTAACACCTCCTTCTGTAAGTCATGGGTGTTACAAGAGGCGACGACCATGCCAGCAACAAGGGGCTAGTAACACCTCCTTCTGCAAGTCATGGGTGTTACAAGAGGCGACGACCATGCCAGCAACAAGGGGCTAGTAACACCTCCTTCTGTAAGTCATGGGTGTTACAAGAGGCGACGACCATGCCAGCAACAAGGGGCTAGTAACACCTCCTTCTGTAAGTCATGGGTGTTACAAGAGGCGACGACCATGCCAGCAACAAGGGGCTAGTAACACCTCCTTCTGTAAGTCATGGGTGTTACAAGAGGCGACGACCATGCCAGCAACAAGCGGCTAGTAACACCTCCTTCTGTAAGTCATGGGTGTTACAAGAGGCGACGACCATGCCAGCAACAAGGGGCTAGTAACACCTCCTTCTGTAAGTCATGGGTGTTACAAGAGGCGACGACCATGCCAGCAACAAGGGGCTAGTAACACCTCCTTCTGTAAGTCATGGGTGTTACAAGAGGCGACGACCATGCCAGCAACAAGGGGCTAGTAACACCTCCTTCTGTAAGTCCTGGGTGTTACAAGAGGCGACGATCATGCCAGCAACAAGGGGCTAGTAACACCTCCTTCTGTAAGTCATGGGTGTTACAAGAGGCGACGACCATGCCAGCAACAAGCGGCTAGTAACACCTCCTTCTGTAAGTCATGGGTGTTACAAGAGGCGACGACCATGCCAGCAACAAGGGGCTAGTAACACCTCCTTCTGTAAGTCATGGGTGTTACAAGAGGCGACGATCATGCCAGCAACAAGGGGCTAGTAACACCTCCTTCTGTAAGTCATGGGTGTTTCAAGAGGCGACGACCATGCCAGCAACAAGGGGCTAGTAACACCTCCTTCTGTAAGTCATGGGTGTTACAAGAGGCGACGATCATGCCAGCAACAAGGGGCTAGTAACACCTCCTTCTGTAAGTCATGGGTGTTACAAGAGGCGACGACCATGCCAGCAATAAGGGGCTAGTAACACCTCCTTCTGTAAGTCCAAGAGGCGACGACCATGCCAGCAACAAGGGGCTAGTAACACCTCCTTCTGTAAGTCATGGGTGTTACAAGAGGCGACGACCATGCCAGCAACAAGGGGCTAGTAACACCTCCTTCTGTAAGTCATGGGTGTTACAAGAGGCGACGACCATGCCAGCAACAAGGGGCTAGTAACACCTCCTTCTGTAAGTCATGGGTGTTACAAGAGGCGACGACCATGCCAGCAACAAGGGGCTAGTAACACCTCACCTCCTTCTGTAAGTCATGGGTGTTGCAAGAGGCGACGACCATGCCAGCAACAAGGGGCTAGTAACACCTCCTTCTGTAAGTCATGGGTGTTACAAGAGGCGACGACCATGCCAGCAACAAGGGGCTAGTAACACCTCCTTCTGTAAGTCATGGGTGTTAAAAGAGGCGACGACCATGCCAGCAACAAGGGGCTAGTAACACCTCCTTCTGTAAGTCATGGGTGTTACAAGAGGCGACGACCATGCCAGCAACAAGGGGCTAGTAACACCTCCTTCTGTAAGTCATGGGTGTTACAAGAGGCGACGACCATGCCAGCAACAAGGGGCTAGTAACACCTCCTTCTGTAAGTCATGGGTGTTACAAGAGGCGACGACCATGCCAGCAACAAGGGGCTAGTAACACCTCCTTCTGTAAGTCATGGGTGTTACAAGAGACGACGACCATGCCAGCAACAAGGGGCTAGTAACACCTCCTTCTGTAAGTCATGGGTGTTACAAGAGGAGACGACCATGCCAGCAACAAGGGGCTAGTAACACCTCCTTCTGTAAGTCATGGGTGTTACAAGAGGCGACGACCATGCCAGCAACAAGGGGCTAGTAACACCTCCTTCTCTAAGTCATGGGTGTTACAAGAGGCGACGACCATGCCAGCAACAAGGGGCTAGTAACACCTCCTTCTGTAAGTCATGGGTGTTACAAGAGGCGACGACCATGCCAGCAACAAGGGGCTAGTAACACCTCCTTCTGTAAGTCATGGGTGTTACAAGAGGCGACGACCATGCCAGCAACAAGGGGCTAGTAACACCTCCTTCTGTAAGTCATGTGTGTTACAAGAGGCAACGACCATGCCAGCAACAAGGGGCTAGTAACACCTCCTTCTGTAAGTCATGGGTGTTACAAGAGGCGACGACCATACCTGCAACAAGGGGCTAGTAACACCTCCTTCTGTAAGTCATGGGTGTTACAAGAGGCGACGACCATGCCAGCAATAAGGGGCTAGTAACACCTCCTTCTGTAAGTTATGGGTATTACAAGAGGCGACGACCATGCCAGCAACAAGGGGCTAGTAACACCTCCTTCTGTAAGTCATGGGTGTTACAAGAGGCGACGACCATGCCAGCAACAAGGGGCTAGTAACACCTCCTTCTGTAAGTCATGGGTGTTACAAGAGGCGACGACCATGCCAGCAACAAGGGGCTAGTAACACCTCCTTCTGTAAGTCATGGGTGTTACAAGAGGCGACGACCATGCCAGCAACAAGGGGCTAGTAACACCTCCTTCTGTAAGTCATGGGTGTTACAAGAGGCGACGACCATGCCAGCAACAAGGGGCTAGTAACACCTCCTTCTGTAAGTCATGGGTGTTACAAGAGGCGACGATCATGCCAGCAACAAGGGGCTAGTAACACCTCCTTCTGTAAGTCATGGGTGTTACAAGAGGCGACGACCATGCCAGCAACAAGGGGCTAGTAACACCTCCTTCTGTAAGTCATGGGTGTTACAAGAGGCGACGACCATGCCAGGAATAAGGGGCTAGTAACACCTCCTTCTGTAAGTCATGGGTATTACAAGAGGCGACGATCATGCCAGCAACAAGGGGCTAGTAACACCTCCTTCTGTAAGTCATGGGTGTTACAAGAGGCGACGACCATGCCAGCAACAAGGGGCTAGTAACAACTCCTTCTGTAAGTCATGGGTGTTACAAGAGGCGACGACCATGCCAGCAACAAGGGGCTAGTAACACCTCCTTCTGTAAGTCATGGGTGTTACAAGAGGCGACGACCATGCCAGCAACAAGGGGCTAGTAACACCTCCTTCTGTAAGTCATGGGTGTTACAAGAGGCGACGACCATGCCAGCAACAAGGGGCTAGTAACACCTCCTTCTGTAAGTCATGGGTGTTACAAGAGGCGACGACCATGCCAGCAACAAGGGGCTAGTAACACCTCCTTCTGTAAGTCATGGGTGTTACAAGAGGCGACGACCATGCCAGCAACAAGGGGCTAGTAACACCTCCTTCTGTAAGTCATGGGTGTTACAAGAGGCGACGACCATGCCAGCAACAAGGGGCTAGTAACACCTCCTTCTGTAAGTCATGGGTGTTACAAGAGGCGACGACCATGCCAGCAACAAGGGGCTAGTAACACCTCCTTCTGTAAGTCATGGGTGTTACAAGAGGCGACGTTCATGCCAGCAACAAGGGGCTAGTAACACCTCCTTCTGTAAGTCATGGGTGTTACAAGAGGCGACGACCATGCCAGCAACAAGGGGCTAGTAACACCTCCTTCTGAAAGTCATGGGTGTTACAAGAGGCGACGACCATGCCAGCAACAAGGGGCTAGTAACACCTCCTTCTGTAAGTCATGGGTGTTACAAGAGGCGACGACCATGCCAGCAACAAGGGGCTAGTAACACCTCCTTCTGTAAGTCATGGGTGTTACAAGAGGCGACGACCATGCCAGCAACAAGGGGCTAGTAACACCTCCTTCTGTAAGTCATGGGTGTTACAAGAGGCGACGACCATGCCAGCAACAAGGGGCTAGTAACACCTCCTTCAGTAAGTCATGGGTGTTACAAGAGGCGACGACCATGCCAGCAACAAGGGGCTAGTAACACCTCCTTCTGTAAGTCATGGGTGTTACAAGAGTCGACGACCATGCCAGCAACAAGGGGCTAGTAACACCTCCTTCTGTAAGTCATGGGTGTTACAAGAGGCGACGACCATGCCAGCAACAAGGGGCTAGTAACACCTCCTTCCCTAAGTCATGGGTGTTACAAGAGGCGAAGACCATGCCAGCAACAAGGGGCTAGTAAAACCTCCTTCTGTAAGTCATGGGTGTTACAAGAGGCGACGACCATGCCAGCAACAAGGGGCTAGTAACACCTCCTTCTGTAAGTCATGGGTGTTACAAGAGGCGACGACCATGCCAGCAACAAGGGGCTAGTAACACCTCCTTCTGTAAGTCATGGGTGTTACAAGAGGCGACGATCATGCCAGCAACAAGGGGCTAGTAACACCTCCTTCTGTAAGTCATGGGTGTTACAAGAGGCGACGACCATGCCAGCAAAAAGGGGCTAGTAACACCTCCTTCTGTAAGTCATGGGTGTTACAAGAGGCGACGATCATGCCAGCAACAAGGGGCTAGTAACACCTCCTTCTGTAAGTCATGGGTGTTACAAGAGGCGACCACCATGCAAGCAACAAGGGGCTAGTAACACCTCCTTCTGTAAGTCATGGGTGTTACAAGAGGCGTCGACCATGCCAGCAACAAGGGGCTAGTAACACGTCCTTCTGTAAGTCATGGGTGTTACAAGAGGCGACGACCATGCCAGCAACAAGGGGCTAGTAACACCTCCTTCCCTAAGTCATGGGTGTTACAAGAGGCGACGACCATGCCAGCAACAAGGGGCTAGTAACACCTCCTTCTCTAAGTCATGGGTGTTACAAGAGGCGACGACCATGCCAGCAACAAGGGGCTAGTAACACCTCCTTCTGTAAGTCATGGGTGTTACAAGAGGCGACGACCATGCCAGCAACAAGGGGCTAGTAACACCTCCTTCTGTAAGTCATGGGTGTTACAAGAGGCGACGACCATGCCAGCAACAAGGGGCTAGTAACACCTCCTTCTGTAAGTCATGGGTGTTACAAGAGGCGACGACCATGCCAGCAACCAGGGGCTAGTAACACCTCCTTCTGTAAGTCATGGGTGTTACAAGAGGCGACGACCATGCCAGCAACAAGGGGCTAGTAACACCTCCTTCTGTAAGTCATGGGTGTTACAAGAGGCGACGACCATGCCAGCAACAAGGGGCTAGTAACACCTCC
This sequence comes from Cherax quadricarinatus, assembly GCF_038502225.1. NCBI lineage: Eukaryota > Metazoa > Arthropoda > Malacostraca > Decapoda > Parastacidae > Cherax > Cherax quadricarinatus. The sequence goes on along the minus strand of NW_027196594.1, from coordinate 22,552 downwards.
TTCTGTAAGTCATGGGTGTTACAAGAGGCGACGACCATGCCAGCAACAAGGGGCTAGTAACACCTCCTTCTGTAAGTCATGGGTGTTACAAGAGGCGACGACCATGCCAGCAACAAGGGGCTAGTAACACCTCCTTCTGTAAGTCATGGGTGTTACAAGAGGCGACGACCATGCCAGCAACAAGGGGCTAGTAACACCTCCTTCTGTAAGTCATGGGTGTTACAAGAGGCGACGACCATGCCAGCAACAAGGGGCTAGTAACACCTCCTTCTGTAAGTCATGGGTGTTACAAGAGGCGACGACCATGCCAGCAACAAGGGGCTAGTAACACCTCCTTCTGTAAGTCATGGGTGTTACAAGAGGCGACGACCATGCCAGCAACAAGGGGCTAGTAACACCTCCTTCTGTAAGTCATGGGTGTTACAAGAGGCGACGACCATGCCAGCAACAAGGGGCTAGTAACACCTCCTTCTGTAAGTCATGGGTGTTACAAGAGGCAACGACCATGCCAGCAACAAGGGGCTAGTAACACCTCCTTCTGTAAGTCATGGGTGTTACAAGAGGCGACGACCATACCTGCAAGAAGGGGCTAGTAACACCTCCTTCTGTAAGTCATGGGTCTTACAAGAGGCGACGACCATGCCAGCAACAAGGGGCTAGTAACACCTCCTTCTGTAAGTCATGGGTGTTACAAGAGGCGACGACCATGCCAGCAATAAGGGGCTAGTAACACCTCCTTCTGTAAGTCATGGGTGTTACAAGAGGCGACGACCATGCCAGCAACAAGGGGCTAGTAACACCTCCTTCTGTAAGTCATGGGTGTTACAAGAGGCGACGACCATGCCAGCAACAAGGGGCTAGTAACATGTCCTTCTGTAAGTCATGGGTGTTACAAGAGGCGACGACCATGCCAGAAAGAAGGGGCTAGTAACACATCCGTCTCTACGTCATGGGTGTTCCAAGAGGCGACGACCATGCCAGCAACAAGGCGCTAGTAACACCTCCTTCTGTAAGTCATGGGTGTTACAAGAGGCGACGACCATGCCAGCAACAAGGGGCTAGTAACACCTCCTTCTGTAAGTCATGGGTGTTACAAGAGGCGACGACCATGCCAGCAACAAGGGGCTAGTAACACCTCCTTCTGTAAGTCATGGGTGTTACAAGAGGCGACGACCATGCCAGCAACAAGCGGCTAGTAACACCTCCTTCTGTAAGTCATGGGTGTTACAAGAGGCGACGACTATGCCAGCAACAAGGGGCTAGTAACACCTCCTTCTGTAAGTCATGGGTGTTACAAGAGGCGACGACCATGCCAGCAACAAGTGGCTAGTAACACCTCCTTCTGTAAGTCATGGGTGTTACAAGAGGCGACGACCATGCCAGCAACAAGGGGCTAGTAACACCTCCTTCTGTAAGTCATGGGTGTTACAAGAGGCGACGACCATGCCAGCAACAAGGGGCTAGTAACACCTCCTTCTGTAAGTCATGGGTGTTACAAGAGGCGACGACCATTTCAGCAACAAGGGGCTAGTAACACCTCCTTCTGTAAGTCATGGGTGTTACAAGAGGCGAAGACCATGCCAGCAAAAAGGGGCTAGTAACACTTCCTTCTGTAAGTCATTTGTGTTACAAGAGGCGACGACCATGCCAGCAACAAGGGGCTAGTAACACCTCCTTCTGTAAGTCATGGGTGTTACAAGAGGCGACGACCATGCCAGCAACAAGGGGCTAGTAACACCTCCTTCTGTAAGTCATGGGTGTTACAAGAGGCGACGACCATGCCAGCAACAAGGGGCTAGTAACACCTCCTTCTGTAAGTCATGGGTGTTACAAGAGGCGACGATCATGCCAGCAACAAGGGGCTAGTAACACCTCCTTCTGTAAGTCATGGGTGTTACAAGAGGCGACGACCATGCCAGCAACAAGGGGCTAGTAACACCTTTTTCTGTAAGTCATGGGTGTTACAAGAGGCGACGACCATGCCAGCAACATGGGGATAGTAACACGTCCTTCTGTAAGTCATGGGTGTTACAAGAGGCGAAGACCATGCCAGCAACAAGCGGCTAGTAACAAGTCCTTCTGTAAGTCATGGGTGTTACAAGAGGCGACGACCATACCAGCAACAAGGGGCTAGTAACACCTCCTTCTGTAAGTCATGGGTGTTACAAGAGGCGACGATCATGCCAGCAACAAGGGGCTAGTAACACCTCCTTCTGTAAGTCATGGGTGTTACAAGAGGCGACGACCATGCCAGCAACAAGGGGCTAGTAACACCTCCTTCTGTAAGTCATGGGTGTTACAAGAGGCGACGACCATGCCAGCAACAAGGGGCTAGTAACACCTCCTTCTGTAAGTCATGGGTGTTACAAGAGGCGACGACCATGCCAGCAACAAGGGGCTAGTAACACCTCCTTCTGTAAGTCATGGGTGTTACAAGAGGCGACGACCATGCCAGCAACAAGGGGCTAGTAACACCTCCTTCTGTAAGTCATGTGTGTTACAAGAGGCAACGACCATGCCAGCAACAAGGGGCTAGTAACACCTCCTTCTGTAAGTAATGGGTGTTACAAGAGGCGACGACCATGCCAGCAACAAGGGGCTAGTAACACCTCCTTCTGTAAGTCATGTGTGTTACAAGAGGCGACGACCATGCCAGCAACAAGGGGCTAGTAACACCTCCTTCTGTAAGTTATGGGTATTACAAGAGGCGACGACCCTGCCAGCAACAAGGGGCTAGTAACACCTCCTTCTGTAAGTCATGGGTGTTACAAGAGGCGACGACCATGCCAGCAACAAGGGGCTAGTAACACCTCCTTCTGTAAGTCATGGGTGTTACAAGAGGCGACGACCATGCCAGCAACAAGGGGCTAGTAACACCTCCTTCTGTAAGTCATGGGTGGTACAAGAGGTGACGGCCATGCCAGCAACAAGGGGCTAGTAACACCTCCTTCTGTAAGTCATGGGTGTTACAAGAGGCGACGACCATGCCAGCAACAAGGGGCTAGTAACACCTCCTTCTGTAAGTCATGGGTGTTACAAGAGGCGACGACCATGCCAGCAACAAGCGGCTAGTAACACCTCCTTCTGTAAGTCATGGGTGTTACAAGAGGCGACGACTATGCCAGCAACAAGGGGCTAGTAACACCTCCTTCTGTAAGTCATGGGTGTTACAAGAGGCGACGACCATGCCAGCAACAAGTGGCTAGTAACACCTCCTTCTGTAAGTCATGGGTGTTACAAGAGGCGACGACCATGCCAGCAACAAGGGGCTAGTAACACCTCCTTCTGTAAGTCATGGGTGTTACAAGAGGCGACGACCATGCCAGCAACAAGGGGCTAGTAACACCTCCTTCTGTAAGTCATGGGTGTTACAAGAGGCGACGACCATGCCAGCAACAAGGGGCTAGTAACACCTCCTTCTGTAAGTCATGGGTGTTACAAGAGGCGACGACCATGCCAGCAACAAGGGGCTAGTAACACCTCCTTCTGTAAGTCATGGGTGTTACAAGAGGCGACGACCATGCCAGCAACAAGGGGCTAGTAACACCTCCTTCTGTAAGTCATGGGTGTTACAAGAGGCGACGACCATGCCAGCAACAAGGGGCTAGTAACACCTCCTTCTGTAAGTCATGGGTGTTACAAGAGGCGACGACAATGCCAGCAACAAGGGGCTAGTAACACCTCCTTCTGTAAGTCATGGGTGTTACAAGAGGCGACGACCATGCCAGCAACAAGGGGCTAGTAACACCTCCTTCTGTAAGTCATGGGTGTTACAAGAGGCGACGACCATGCCAGCAACAAGCGGCTAGTAACACCTCCTTCTGTAAGTCATGGGTGTTACAAGAGGCGACGATCATGCCAGCAACAAGGGGCTAGTAACACCTCCTTCTGTAAGTCATGGGTGTTACAAGAGGCGACGACCATGCCAGCAACAAGGGGCTAGTAACACCTCCTTCTGTAAGTCATGGGTGTTACAAGAGGCGACGACCATGCCAGCAACAAGGGGCTAGTAACACCTCCTTCTGTAAGTCATGGGTGTTACAAGAGGCGACGACCATGCCAGCAACAAGGGGCTAGTAACACCTCCTTCTGTAAGTCATGGGTGTTACAAGAGGCGACGACCATGCCAGCAACAAGGGGCTAGTAACACCTCCTTCTGTAAGTCATGGGTGTTACAAGAGGCGACGACCATGCCAGCAACAAGGGGCTAGTAACACCTCCTTCTGTAAGTCATGGGTGTTACAAGAGGCGACGACCATGCCAGCAACAAGGGGCTAGTAACACCTCCTTCTGTAAGTCATGGGTGTTACAAGAGGCGACGACCATGCCAGCAACAAGGGGCTAGTAACACCTCCTTCTGTAAGTCATGGGTGTTACAAGAGGCGACGACCATGCCAGCAACAAGGGGCTAGTAACACCTCCTTCTGTAAGTCATGGGTGTTACAAGAGGCGACGACCATGCCAGCAACAAGGGGCTAGTAACACCTCCTTCTGTAAGTCATGGGTGTTACAAGAGGCGACGACCATGCCAGCAACAAGGGGCTAGTAACACCTCCTTCTGTAAGTCATTGGTGTTACAAGAGGCGACGACCATGCCAGCAACAAGGGGCTAGTAACACCTCCTTCTGTAAGTCATTGGTGTTACAAGAGGCGACGACCATGCCAGCAACAAGGGGCTAGTAACACCTCCTTCTGTAAGTCATGGGTGTTACAAGAGGCGACGACCATGCCAGCAACAAGGGGCTAGTAACACCTCCTTCTGTAAGTCATGGGTGTTACAAGAGGCGACGACCATGCCAGCAACAAGGGGCTAGTAACACCTCCTTCTGTAAGTCATTGGTGTTTCAAGAGGCGACGACCATGCCAGCAACAAGGGGCTAGTAACTCCTCCTTCTGTAAGTCATGGGTGTTACAAGAGGCCACGACCATGCCAGCAACAAGGGGTTACTAACACCACCTCCTGTAAGTCATGGGTGTTACAAGAGGCGACGACCATGCCAGCAACAAGGGGCTAGTAACACCTCCTTCTGTAAGTCATGGGTGTTACAAGAGGCGACGATCATGCCAGCAACAAGGGGCTAGTAACACCTCCTTCTGTTAGTCATGGGTGTTACAAGAGGCGACGACCATGCCAGCAACAAATGGCTAGTAACACCTCCTTCTGTAAGTCATGGGTGTTACAAGAGGCGACGACCATGCCAGCAACAAGGAGCTAGTAACACCTCCTTCTGTAAGTCATGGGTGTTACAAGAGGCGACGACCATGCCAGCAACAAGGGGCTAGTAACACCTCCTTCTGTAAGTCATGGGTGTTACAAGAGGCGACGACCATGCCAGCAACAAGGGGCTAGTAACACCTCCTTCTGTAAGTCATGGGTGTTACAAGAGGCGGCGACCATGCCAGCAACAAGGGGCTAGTAACACCTCCTTCTGTAAGTCATGGGTGTTACAAGAGGTGACGACCATGCCAGCAACAAGGGGCTAGTAACACCTCCTTCTGTAAGTCATGGGTGTTACAAGAGGCGACGACCATGCCAGCAACAAGGGGCTAGTAACACCTCCTTCTGTAAGTCATGGGTGTTACAAGAGGCGACGACCATACCTGCAACAAGGGGCTAGTAACACCTCCTTCTGTAAGTCATGGGTGTTACAAGAGGCGACGATCATGCCAGCAACAAGGGGCTAGTAACACCTCCTTCTGTAAGTCATGGGTGTTACAAGAGGCGACGACCATGCCAGCAACAAGGGGCTAGTAACGCCTCCTTCTGTAATTCATTGGTGTTACAAGATGCGACGACCATGCCAGCAACAATGGGCTAGTAATTCCTCCTTCTGTAAGTCATGGGTGTTACAAGAGGCGACGACCATGCCAGCAACAAGGGACTAGTAACACCTTCTTCTGTAAGTCATGGGTGTTACAAGAGACGACGACCATGCCAGCAACAAAGGGCTAGTAACACCTCCTTCTGTAAGTCATGGGTGTTACAAGAGGCGATGACCATGCCAGCAACAAGGGGCTAGTAACATCTCCTTCTGTAAGTCATGGGTGTTACAAGAGGCGACAATCATGCCAGCAACAAGGGGCTAGTAACACCTCCTTCTGTAAGTCATGGGTGTTACAAGACGCGACGACCATGCCAGCAACAAGGGGCTAGTAACACCTCCTTCTGTAAGTCATGGGTGTTACAAGAGGAGACGACCATGCCAGCAACAAGGGGCTAGTAACACCTCCTTCTGTAAGTCATGGGTGTTTCAAGAGGCGACGATCGTGCCAGCAACAAGGGGCTAGCAACACCTCCTTCTGTAAGTCATGGGTGTTACAAGAGGCAACGACCATGCCAGCAACAAGGGGCTAGTAACACCTCCTTCTGTAAGTCATGGGTGCTATAAGAGGCGACGACCATGTCAGCAACAAGGGGCTAGTAACACCTCCTTCTGTAAGTCATGGGTGTTATAAGAGGCGACGATCATGCCAGCCTCAAGGGGCTAGTAACACCTCCTTCTGTAAGTCATGGGTGTTACAAGAGGCGACGACCATGCCAGCAACAAGGGGCTAGTAACACCTCCTTCTTTAAGTCCTGGGTGTTACAAGAGGCGACGACCATGCCAGCAACAAGGGGCTAGTAACACCTCCTTCTGTAAGTCATGGGTGTTACAAGAGGCGACGACCATGCCAGCAACAAGGGGCTAGTAACACCTCATTCTGTAAGTCATGGGTGTTACAAGAGGCGACGACCATGCCAGCAACAAGGGGCTAGTAACACCTCCTTCTGTAAGTCATGGGTGTTACAAGAGGCGACGATCATGCCAGCAACAAGGGGCTAGTAACACCTCCTTCTGTAAGTCATGGGTGTTACAAGAGGCGACGACCATGCCAGCAACAAGGGGCTAGTAACACCTCCTTCTGTAAGTCATGGGTGTTACAAGAGGCGGCGACCATGCCAGCAACAAGGGGCTAGTAACACCTCCTTCTGTAAGTCATGGGTGTTGCAAGAGGTGACGACCATGCCAGCAACAAGGGGCTAGTAACACCTCCTTCTGTAGGTCATGGGTGTTACAAGAGGCGACGACCATGCCAGCAACAAGGGGCTAGTAACACCTCCTTCTGTAAGTCATGGGTGTTACAAGAGGCGACGACCATACCTGCAACAAGGGGCTAGTAACACCTCCTTCTGTAAGTCATGGGTGTTACAAGAGGCGACGACCATGCCAGCAACAAGGGGCTAGTAACACCTCCTTCTGTAAGTCAACGGTGTTACAAGAGGCGACGATCATGCCAGCAACAAGGGGCTAGTAACACCTCCTTCTGTAAGTCATGGGTGTTACAAGAGGCGACGACCATGCCAGCAACAAGGGGCTAGTAACGCCTCCTTCTGTAATTCATTGGTGTTACAAGATGCGACGACCATGCCAGCAACAATGGGCTAGTAACTCCTCCTTCTGTAAGTCATGGGTGTTACAAGAGGCGACGACCATGCCAGCAACAAGGGGCTAGTAACACCTTCTTCTGTAAGTCATGGGTGTTACAAGAGACGACGACCATGCCAGCAACAAAGGGCTAGTAACACCTCCTTCTGTAAGTCATGGGTGTTACAAGAGGCGATGATCATGCCAGCAACAAGGGGCTAGTAACATCTCCTTCTGTAAGTCATGGGTGTTACAAGAGGCGACAATCATGCCAGCAACAAGGGGCTAGTAACACCTCCTTCTGTAAGTCATGGGTGTTACAAGACGCGACGACCATGCCAGCAACAAGGGGCTAGTAACACCTCCTTCTGTAAGTCATGGGTGTTACAAGAGGAGACGACCATGCCAGCAACAAGGGGCTAGTAACACCTCCTTCTGTAAGTCATGGGTGTTTCAAGAGGCGACGATCGTGCCAGCAACAAGGGGCTAGCAACACCTCCTTCTGTAAGTCATGGGTGTTACAAGAGGCAACGACCATGCCAGCAACAAGGGGCTAGTAACACCTCCTTCTGTAAGTCATGGGTGCTATAAGAGGCGACGACCATGTCAGCAACAAGGGGCTAGTAACACCTCCTTCTGTAAGTCATGGGTGTTATAAGAGGCGACGATCATACCAGCCTCAAGGGCCTAGTAACACCTCCTTCTGTAAGTCATGGGTGTTACAAGAGGCGACGACCATGCCAGCAACAAGGGGCTAGTAACACCTCCTTCTTTAAGTCCTGGGTGTTACAAGAGGCGACGACCATGCCAGCAACAAGGGGCTAGTAACACCTGCTTCTGTAAGTCATGGGTGTTACAAAAGGCGACGACGATGCCAGCAACAAGGGGCTAGTAACACCTCCTTCTGTAAGTCATGTGTGTTGCAAGAGGCGACGACTATGCCAGCAACAAGGGGCTAGTAACACCTCCTTCTGTAAGTCATGGGTGTTACAAGAGGCGACGACCATGCCAGCGACAAGTGGCTAGTAACACCTCCTTCTGTAAGTCATGGGTGTTACAAGAGGCGACGATCATGCCAGCAACAAGGGGCTAGTAACACCATTTTCTGTAAGTCATGGGTGTTACAAGAGGCGACGACCATGCCAGCAAGAAGGGGCTAGTAACACCTTTTTCTGTAAGTCATGGGTGTTACAAGAGGCGACGACCATGCCAGCAACATGGGGATAGTAACACGTCCTTCTGTAAGTCATGGGTGTTACAAGAGGCGAAGACCATGCCAGCAACAAGCGGCTAGTAACAAGTCCTTCTGTAAGTCATGGGTGTTACAAGAGGCGACGACCATACCAGCAACAAGGGGCTAGTAACACCTCCTTCTGTAAGTCATGGGTGTTACAAGAGGCGACGATCATGCCAGCAACAAGGGGCTAGTAACACCGTCTTCTGTAAGTCATGGGTGCTACAAGAGGCGACGACCATGCCAGCAACAAGGGGCTAGTAACACCTCCTTCTGTAAGTCATGGGTGTTACAAGAGGCGACGATCATGCCAGCAACAAGGGGCTAGTAACACCTCCTTCTGTAAGTCATGGGTGTTACAAGAGGCGACGACCATGCCAGCAACAAGGGGCTAGTAACACCTCCTTCTGTAAGTCATGGGTGTTACAAGAGGCGACGATCATGCCAGCAACAAGGGGCTGGTAACACCTCCTTCTGTAAGTCATGGGTGTTACAAGAGGCGACGACCATGCCAGCAACAAGGGGCTAGTAACACCTCCTTCTGTAAGTCATGGGTGTTACAAGAGGTGACGACCATGCCAGCAACAAGGGGCTAGTAACACGTCCTTCTTTAAGTCATGGGTGTTACAAGAGGCGACGACCATGCCAGCAACAAGGGGCTAGTAACACCTCCTTCTCTAAGTCATGGGTGTTACAAGAGGCGACGACCATGCCAGCAACAAGGGGCTAGTAACACGTCCTTCTGTAAGTCATGGGTGTTACAAGAGGCGACGACAATGCCAGCAACAAGGGGCTAGTAACACCTCCTTCTGTAAGTCATGGGTGTTACAAGAGGCGACGACCATGCCAGGAACAAGGGGCTAGTAACACCTCCTTCTGTAAGTCATGGGTGTTATAAGAGGCGACGACCATGCCAGCAACAAGGGGCTAGTAACACCTCCTTCTGTAAGTCATGGGTGTTACAAGAGGCGACGACCATGCCAGCAACAAGGGACTAGTAACACCTCCTTCTGTAAGTCATGGGTGTTACAAGAGGCGACGACCATGCCAGCAACTAGGGGCTAGTAACACCTCCTTCTGTAAGTCATGGGTGTTACAAGAGGCGACGACCATGCCAGCAACAAGGGGCTAGTAACACCTCCTTCTGTAAGTCATGGGTGTTACAAGAGGCGACGATCATGCCAGCAACACGGGGCTAGTAACACCTCCTTCTGTAAGTCATGGGTGTTACAAGAGGCGACGACCATGCCAGCAACAAGGGGCTAGTAACACCTCCTTCTGTAAGTCATAGGTGTTACAAGAGGCGGCGACCATGCCAGCAACAAGGGGCTAGTAACACCTCCTTCTGTAAGTCATGGGTGTTACAAGAGGTGACGACCATGCCAGCAACAAGGGGCTAGTAACACCTCCTTCTGTAAGTCATTGGTGTTAAAAGAGGCGACGACCATGCCAGCAACAAGGGGCTAGTAACACCTCCTTCTGTAAGTCATGGATGTTACAAGAGGCGACGACCATGCCAGCAACAAGGGGCTAGTAACACCTCCTTTTGTAAGTCATGGGTGTTACAAGAGGCGACGACCATGCCAGCAACAAGGGGCTAGTAACACCTCCTTCTGTAAGTCATGGGTGTTACAAGAGGCGACGACCATGCCAGCAACAAGGGGCTAGTAACACCTCCTTCTGTAAGTCATGGGTGTTACAAGAGGCCACGACCATGCCAGCAACAAGGGGTTACTAACACCACCTCCTGTAAGTCATGGGTGTTACAAGAGGCGACGACCATGCCAGCAACAAGCGGCTAGTAACACCTCCTTCTGTAAGTCATGAGTGTTACAAGAGGCGACGTTCATGCCAGCAACAAGGGGCTAGTAACACCTCCTTCTGTAAGTCATGGGTGTTACAAGAGGCGACGACCATGCCAGCAACAAGGGGCTAGTAACACCTCCTTCTGTAAGTCATGGGTGTTACAAGAGGCGGCGACCATGCCAGCAACAAGGGGCTAGTAACACCTCCTTCTGTAAGTCATGGGTGTTACAAGAGGTGACGACCATGCCAGCAAGAAGGGGCTAGTAACACCTCCTTCTGTAAGTCATGGGTGTTACAAGAGGCTACGACCATGCCAGCAACAAGGGGCTAGTAACACCTCCTTCTGTAAGTCATGGGTGTTTGAAGAGGCGACGACCATGCCAGCAACAAGGGGCTAGTAACACCTCCTTCTGTAAGTCATGGGTGTTACAAAGGCGACGACCATGCCAGCAACAAGGGGCTAGTAACACCTCCTTCTGTAAGTCATGGGTGTTGCAAGAGGCGACGACCATGCCAGCAACAAGGGGCTAGTAACACCTCCTTCTGTAAGTCATGGGTGTTACAAGAGGCGACGACCATGCCAGCAACAAGGGGCTAGTAACACCTCCTTCTGTAAGTCATTGGTGTTACAAGAGGCGACGACCATGCCAGCAACAAGGGGCTAGTAACACCTCCTTCTGTAAGTCATGGGTGTTACAAGAGGTGACGACCATGCCAGCAACAAGGGGCTAGTAACACCTCCTTCTGTAAGTCATGGGTGTTACAAGAGGCGACGACCATGCCAGCAACAAGGGGCTAGTAACACCTCCTTCTGTAAGTCATTGGTGTTACAAGAGGCGACGACCATGCCAGCAACAAGGGGCTAGTAACACCTCCTTCTGTAAGTCATGGGTGTTACAAGAGGCGACGACCATGCCAGCAACAAGGGGCTAGTAACACCTCCTTCTGTAAGTCATGGGTGTTACAAGAGGCGACGACCATGCCAGCAACAAGGGGCTAGTAACACCTCCTTCTGTAAGTCATTGGTGTTACAAGATGCGACGACCATGCCAGCAACAAGGGGCTAGTAACACCTCCTTCTGTAAGTCATAGGTGTTACAAGAGGCGACGACCATGCCAGCAACAAGGGGCTAGTAACACCTCCTTCTGTAAGTCATGGGTGTTACAAGAGGCGACGACCATGCCAGCAACAAGGGGCTAGTAACACCTCCTTCTGTAAGTCATTGGTGTTACAAGAGGCGACGACCATGCCAGCAACAAGGGGCTAGTAACACCTCCTTCTGTAAGTCATGGGTGTTACAAGAGGCGACGACCATGCCAGCAACAAGGGGCTAGTAACACCTCCTTCTGTAAGTCATGGGTGTTACAAGAGGCGACGATCATGCCAGCAACAAGTTGCTAGTAACACCTCCTTCTGTAAGTCATGGGTGTTACAAGAGGCGACGACCATGCCAGCAACAAGGGGCTAGTAACACCTCCTTCTGTAAGTCATTGGTGTTACAAGAGGCGACGACCATGCCAGCAACAAGGGGCTAGTAACACCTCCTTCTGTAAGTCATTGGTGTTACAAGAGGCGACGACCATGCCAGCAACAAGGGGCTAGTAACACCTCCTTCTGTAAGTCATGGGTGTTACAAGATTCGACGACCATGCCAGCAACAAGGGGCTAGTAACACCTCCTTCTGTAAGTCATTGGTGTTACAAGTGGCGACGACCATGCCAGCAACAAGGGGCTAGTAACACCTCCTTCTGTAAGTCATGGGTGTTACAAGAGGCGACGACCATGCCAGCAACAAGGGGCTAGTAACACCTCCTTCTGTAAGTCATGGGTGTTACAAGAGGCGACGATCATGCCAGCAACAAGGGGCTAGTAACACCTCCTTCTGTAAGTCATGGGTGTTACAAGAGGCGACGACCATGCCAGCAACAAGGGGCTAGTAACACCTCCTTCTGTAAGTCATGGGTGTTGCAAGAGGCGGCGACCATGCCAGCAACAAGGGGCTAGTAACACCTCCTTCTGTAAGTCATGGGTGTTACAAGAGGCGACGACCATGCCAGCAACAAGGGGCTAGTAACACCTCCTTCTGTAAGTCATGGGTGTTACAAGAGGCGACGACCATGCCAGCAACAAGGGGCTAGTAACACCTCCTTCTGTAAGTCATGGGTGTTACAAGAGGCGACGACCATGCCAGCAACAAGTAGAAAATCTTTATACAGGAGCAGCCCCGCTCATACGGCAGGTTAGGTCCCGGTAACGGCTATAGAGTGAAATTCCCTGTAAAGTTGTATATAAACTTTTTTTCACTTTCAAATGCGTATTAAAGCCTGAAAACGTGTTTACATTATCATATATTAAGTGAGCAATAGAACTAGGTCTTAAAATTACACATGTAATACACACATTACTTACCTTAAATTATTTTCATCCTTAAGTCATAGTAATGATGAATATATTTACTGAAGTCAGAATAAATAAATAATGGGTATAATTGTAAACCGCTGCATTAACAAAATGCTGTAAAGTGAAGAGCTGTAAAGCGGGGCCTGCCTGCTGTTCTGTTTTGCTCCGGGTCTCCCTGCCTCGGTGGGAGACGGCCGCTATGTTGAAAATGATAATAAACATAATAATGATAGTAATAATCTTGCTGCAAGAGTTTTTGCTACCTTCGTCATCCTCAGATCAAATCTAATTGTCTCTCATTTCCCAGACAGTGTTATGACCCATGCAAGTTTAGCACTTAACATCATTGTAATATATAGTACGTAGTGTTAAGTCTGTTTAGTTTGCTGAATGATGCTAATTGCTATTAACTGATGGTTACCATTGCGTAGTGATATGATGTTTAGTTACACTCAGAGTATAACTCAGGATGTTTAGTTACACTCAGAGTATAACTCAGGATGTTTAGTTACACTCAGAGTATAACTCAGGATGTTTAGTTACACTCAGAGTATAACTCAGGATGTTTAGTTACACTCAGAGTATAACTCAGGATGTTTAGTTACACTCAGAGTATAACTCAGGATGTTTAGTTACACTCAGAGTATAACTCAGGATGTTTTGTTTCACTCAGAGTATAACTCAGAATGTTTAGTTTCACTCAGAGTATAACTCAGGATGTTTAGTTACATTCAGAGTATAGCTCAGGATGTTTAGTTACATTCAGAGTATAACTCAGGATGTTTCGTTACATTCAGAGTATAACTCAGGATGTTTAGTTACACTCAGAGTATAACTCAGGATGTTTTGTTTCACTCAGAGTATAACTCAGGATGTTTAGTTACATTCAGAGTATAGCTCAGGATGTTTAGTTACATTCAGAGTATAACTCAGGATGTTTCGTTACATTCAGAGTATAACTCAGGATGTTTAGTTACATTCAGAGTATAGCTCAGGATGTTTAGTTACATTCAGAGTATAACTCAGGATGTTTCGTTACATTCAGAGTATAACTCAGGATGTTTAGTTACACTCAGAGTATAACTCAGGATGTTTTGTTTCACTCAGAGTATAACTCAGGATGTTTAGTTACATTCAGAGTATAGCTCAGGATGTTTAGTTACATTCAGAGTATAACTCAGGATGTTTAGTTACATTCAGAGTATAGCTCAGGATGTTTAGTTACATTCAGAGTATAACTCAGGATGTTTCGTTACATTCAGAGTATAACTCAGGATGTTTAGTTACATTCAGAGTATAGCTCAGGATGTTTAGTTACATTCAGAGTTTATCTCAGGATGTTTCGTTACATTCAGAGTATAACTCAGGATGTTTTGTTACATTCAGAGTATAACTCAGGATGTTTAGTTACATTCAGAGTATAACTCAGGATGTTTAGTTACATTCAGAGTATAACTCAGGATGTTTAGTTACATTCAGAGTATAACTCAGGATGTTTTGTTACATTCAGAGTATAACTCAGGATGTTTAGTTACATTCAGAGTATAGCTCAGGATGTTTAGTTACATTCAGAGTATAACTCAGGATGTTTCGTTACATTCAGAGTATAACTCAGGATGTTTCGTTACATTCAGAGTATAACTCAGGATGTTTAGTTACATTCAGAGTATAGCTCAGGATGTTTAGTTACATTCAGAGTATAACTCAGGATGTTTTGTTACATTCAGAGTATAACTCAGGATGTTTAGTTACACTCAGAGTATAACTCAGGATATTGTGTCTCACTCAGAGTATAACTCAGGATGTTTAGTTTCACTCAGAGTATAACTCAGGATGTTTCGTTACATTCAGAGTATAACTCAGGATGTTTAGTTACACTCAGAGTATAACTCAGGATGTTTAGTTACAATCAGAGCATAACTCAGGATGTTTAGTTACACTCAGAGTATAACTCCGGATGTTTAGTTACACTCAGAGTATAACTCAGGATATTGTGTCTCACTCAGAGTGTAACTCAGGATATTGTGTCTCACTCAGAGTATAACTCAGGATATTGTGTCTCACTCAGAGTATAACTCAGGATATTGTGTCTCACTCAGAGTATAACTCAGGATATTGTGTCTCACTCAGAGTATAACTCAGGATATTGTGTCTCACTCAGAGTATAACTCAGGATATTGTGTCTCACTCAGAGTATAACTCAGGATATTGTGTCTCACTCAGAGTATAACTCAGGATATTGTGTCTCACTCAGAGTATAACTCAGGATATTGTGTCTCACTCAGAGTATAACTCAGGATATTGTGTCTCACTCAGAGTATAACTCAGGATATTGTGTCTCACTCAGAGTATAACTCAGGATATTGTGTCTCACTCAGTGTATAACTCAGGATATTGTGTCTCACTCAGAGTATAACTCAGGATATTGTGTCTCACTCAGAGTATAACTCAGGATATTGTGTCTCACTCAGAGTATAACTCAGGATATTGTGTCTCACTCAGAGTATAACTCAGGATATTGTGTCTCACTCAGAGTATAACTCAGGATGTGGAGCAACTGGTTGAGGTACTGCAACAAGAGAAGGTTGGAAGATTGATGTTAGTACCAAGCTTGTTGAGGTCTATCTTGCTGCACTGTGCTGCTGTTGCTGCTCAACAACACTCTCCAAGCTTGCCAGCTCTTAGGTATGACTTAATGGTGTTGTTGCTGTTGCTCAACACTGCAACATACTCTTATATTCCAGTTTAAATATGACTAATCTAGGGTATTTATTACAGTATCTCTTAAGTTGCAGTACATAAATAACGCGCACATAGGAGAGAGTTTGTGACGATGTTTCAGTCTGATCTGGATCATTGACAAGTCACAGTGTGACTTGCAGTGATCCAAATTGGACCGAAATGTTGTCATAAGGTTCTTTCTGGTATGTGTGAGTTATTGATGTGTTGTACCACTCACGGTATTCTGACTTTCCTTAAGTTGCTTGTGTTGAGTCTAGCAGAGTTGTGACAAACATCACAACTAGAAACACTTGCAACACTTATTGACTCTGCATCATGCAGTCGCAATTTACAAACAATAATCATGGCGTCGCAACAGAAGAGTGATCGCTGTGATTTATATAATCATCCCTGAATTACTTGCCACTCACTCTGGAAATTTGGAAATGGAACTGAACCTTCGTTAAGTACAGAAACATTTTTCCATAGACAAAAACACTTGTGTGAGTCACACCAACATTTAATCGACCACCGTTGAACAAACCTTCATTTAATGGACTTTTGTTTAACAGACCTCCATTTAATGGAATTCGGAAATGCAGAATAGTATCTATTGGGTCAGTAGATTTGACAACAATGGAGAAAGTTCGTTGTTGGCAGAATTGTTCGTTGTTGTTACAGTCACAACAAAACAATCTTTTCCTTAACCACAACAGTTATCATTCCAGGCCCTCTCCCCACCCCCTCCCAGTTAGTCTGCTAGTCAGATTGTTTACTGTACTTGAGTGACTGCAACGGACAAGTGAACTAGCAGCAGCAACACTCACAGCAAGAGGTATTCTTATGCTTCCCCAGTGCTCAGACGCAATGTTTAAAGCTGGGGGTGACTCCAAAAGGATTCTGTAGTGCTTGCTTCCTTTCCATCTCCTGACATTGTCTGCTGCTATACAGCTGCCACTCCCTTTGAGCTCAGTGTGGGCTGGGTTTGTGGCAGCCCAAGACGCCTACCTTCTCACTCCGAGCCCCATGAGGGCGAGGAATGGGGCAAGGCCTGGGTACAGTTAGTCCCAGAAGACGAGTAGGTACTTGTACCTCCTACCATGGCAGTCATTGGTCTGACATACTCCTGAGAAAAGGAGCCAAGACCGGGCTACAATTCATGTAGTGGATTTTCTGTTATTATACAAATGAAATATATATCGATGTTTATTATATGGTGGATTTACTTTACTCTTGTCATAGTTATACAATAATATCAGAGTAAACAGATGATATCACAATATACAGAACAACGACAGTGAAAAGAACAGTAAATTTCCAAGCACATTCGTGAAATCTCACATTATCTAGGAAATGTGAGAAATCACAAATTTGTTTCAAAGTTCACTATTCTTCTTCCTCAAGTTGTCATAATTATAACTAAAAGACACAAAGTGTGAGTTATGACATCCACCACTAATGTATCATCCACCAGTAATGTATCATCCACCAGTAATGTTTCATCCACCAGTAATGTATCATCCACCAGTAATGTTTCATCCACCAATAACGTATCATCCACCAGTAATGTTTCATCCACCAGTAATGTTTCATCCACCAGTAATGTATCATCCACCAGTAATGTTTCATCCACCAGTAATGTATCATCCACCAGTAATGTTTCATCCACCAGTAATGTATCATCCACCAGTAATGTATCATCCACCAGTAATGTTTCATACACCAGTAATGTATCATCCACCAGTAATGTTTCATCCACCAGTAATGTTTCATCCACCAGTAATGTATCATCCACCAGTAATGTTTCATCCACCAGTAACGTATCATCCACCAGTAATGTTTCATCCACCAGTAATGTTTCATCCACCAGTAATGTATCATCCACCAGTAATGTTTCATCCACCAGTAATGTATCATCCACCAGTAATGTTTCATCCACCAGTAATGTATCATCCACCAATATTGTTTCATCCACCAGTAATGTATCATCCACCAGTAATGTTTCATCCACCAGTAATGTATAATCCACCAGTAATGTTTCATCCACCAGTAATATATCATCCACCAGTAATGTTTCATCCACCAGTAATGTATCATCCACCAGTAATGTTTCATCCACCAGTAATGTTTCATCCACCAGTAATGTATCATCCACAAGTAATGTTTCATCCACCAGTAATGTATCATCCACCAGTAATGTTTCATCCACCAGTAATGTATCATCCACCAGTAATGTATCATCCACCAGTAATGCATCATCCACCGCAAATGTATCATCCACCAGTAATGTTTCATCCCTGATTAATGAATCATCCACCAGTAATGCATCATCCAGCAGAAATGTTTAATGTATCATCCACCAGTAATGTTTCATCCCTGATTAATGAATCATCCACCAGTAATGTATCATCCACCAGTAATGTATCATCCACCAGTAATGTATCATCCACCAGTAATGTATCATCCACCAGTAATGTATCATCCACCAGTAATGTATCATCCACCAGTAACGATTCATCCACCAGTAATGTATCATCCACCGGTAATGTATCATCAACCAGAAATGTATCATCCACCAGTATTGTACCATCCACCAGAAATGTGTCATCCTCCAGTAATGTATCATCCTTCTGGAATGTATCGTCCACCACTAATGTATCATCCACCAATAATGTATCATCCTAAATTAATGTAACATCCACCAGTGATGAATCATCCAGAAGTATCATTCAACAGTACTGTGTCATCCACCAGTACTGTGTCATCCACCAGTAATGCATCATCCACCAGTTTATGTATAATCCACCAGTAATTTTTCCTCCAGCAATATTTTGTCCACTGTTAATGTATCATGCACCAGTAATGTGTCACGAACCAATAATACATCATCCAACAGTAATGTGTCATCCACCAGCAATGTATCATCCTCCAGTAATGAATTGTCCACCAGTAATGTATCATCCACAATTAATGTTTTTTCCACCATTAATGTATTATCCTCCTGTAATGTCTCATCTACCAGAAATGTATCATCCACCATTAATGTATCATCCACAAGTAATGTATCATCCCCCAGTCATGTATCATCCACCAGCAATGTATCATCCACCAGCAATGTATCATCCACCAGCAATGTATCATCCACCAGCAATGTATCATCCACCAGTAATGTATAATCAACCAGTAATATATCATCCACCAATAATTTTTCGTCCTCCAGTAATGTGTCATCCACCAGTAATGTATCATCCACCAGTAATGTCTCATCCACCAGTAATGTATCATCCACCATTAATGTTTCCTCGAACAGTAATGTATCATCCATCAGTAATGTATCATCCACCAGTAATGTATCATCCCCCAGTAATGTATCATCCATTATTAATGTATCATCCACTATTAATGTATCATCCATCAGTAATGTATCATCCACCAGTAATGTATCATCCATTATTAATGTATCATCCACTATTAATGTATCATCCATCAGTAATGTATCATCCCCCAGTAATGTATCATCCATTATTAATGTATCATCCACTATTAATGTATCATCCATCAGTAATGTATCATCCCCCAGTAATGTATCATCCATTATTAATGTATCATCCACTATTAATGTATCATCCATCAGTAATGTATCATCCACCAGTAATGTATCTACCACCAGTAATGTATCATCCCCCAGTAATGTATCATCCCCCAGTAATGTATCATCCACTATTAATGTATCATCCACCAGAAATGTATCAACGACAAGTAATGTGTCATCCACCAGTTTATGTATCATCCACCAGTAATTTTTCGTCCACCAGTAATGTTTCTTCCACCTGTAATGTATCATCCACCAGTAATGTATCATCCACCAGTAATGCATCATCCACCAGTTTATGTATAATCCACCAGTAATTTTTCCTCCAATAATGTATCGTCCACCAGTAAAGTATCATTCACCAGTAATGTATCATCCACCAGTAAAGTATCATTCACCAGTAATGTATCATTCACCAGTAATGTATCATCCACCAGTAAAGTATCATTCACCAGTAATGTATCATCCACCAGTAATGAATCATTCACCAGTAATGTATCATCCACCAGTAATGTATCATCCACCAGTAATGTATCATCCACCAGTAATGTATCATCCACCAGTAATGCATCATCCACCAGTTTATGTATAATCCACCAGTAATTTTTCCTCCAATAATGTATCGTCCACCAGTAAAGTATCATTCACCAGTAATGTATCATTCACCAGTAATGTATCATCCACCAGTAATGTATCATCCACCAGTAATGTATCATCCACCAGTAATGCATCATCCACCAGTTTATATATAATCCACCAGTAATTTTTCCTCCAATAATGTATCGTCCACCAGTAAAGTATCATTCACCAGTAATGTATCATCCACCAGTAATGCATCATCCACCAGTTTATGTATAATCCACCAGTAATTTTTCCTCCAATAATGTATCATCCACCAGTAAAGTATCATTCACCAGTAATGTATCATCCACCAGTAAAGTATCATCTACCAGTAATGTATCATCCACCAGTAATGAATCATCCACCAGTAATGTATCATCCCCAGTAATGTATCATCCACTATTAATGTATCATCCACCAGAAATGTATCACCGACAAGTAATGTGTCATCCACCAGTTTATGTATCATCCACCAGTAATATTTCGTCCACCAGTAATGTTTCGTCCACCAGTAATGTTTCGTCCACCAGTAATGTTTCGTCCACCAGTAATGTTTCGTCCACCAGTAATGTTTCGTCCACCAGTAATGTATCATCCACCAGTAATGTATCATCCACCAGTAATGTATCATCCACCAGTAATGTATCATCCACCAGTAATGTATCATCCACCAGTAATGTATCATCCACCAGTAATGTTTCGTCCACCAGTAATGTATCATCCACCAGTAATGTATCATCCACCAGTAATGTATCATCCACCAGTAATGTATCATCCACCAGTAATGTTTCGTCCATCATTAATGTTTCTTCGAAAAGTAATGTATCATCCATCAGTAATGTGTCATCCACCAGTTTATGTGTCATCCACCAGTAATTTTTCGTCCGCCAGTAATGTTTCTTCCGCCTGTAATGTATCATCCACCAGTAATGTATCATCCACCAGTAATGCATCATCCACCAGTTTATGTATAATCCACCAGTAATTTTTCCTCCACCAATAATGTTTCGTCCACCAGTAATGAATCATCCACCAGTAATGTTTCGTCCACCAGTAATGTATCATCCAAAAGTAATGTATCATACTCCAGTAATGAATCATCCACCATTAATGTTTCTTCCACCAGTAATGTATCATCCACCAGTAATGTATCATCCTCCAGTAATGTATCATCTACCAGTAATGTATCATCCGCCAGCAATGTATCATCCTCCAGTAATGTTTCGTCCACCAGTAATGTATTATCAACCAGTAATGTATCATCCACCAGTAATGTATCATCCACCAGCAATGCTTCGTCCACCAGTTATGTATCGTCCCCCAGTAATGTATTATCCCCCAGTAATGTATCATCCACTTGTAATGTATCATCCACCAGTTATATATCACCCACCAATAATGTATCATCCACCAGTTTATGTATCATCCACCAGTAATTTCTCGTCCACCAGTAATGTTTCTTCCACTTGTAATGTATCATCCACCAGTAATGTATCATCCATCTGAAATGTATCAACCACCATTTTATGTATCATCAACCAGTAATTTTTCCTCCACCAGTAATATTTCGACCACCTAAAATGTATCGTCGTCAAGTAATGTATCATCCACGGGTAATTTATCATCCACCAGTAATGTTTCGTCCACCAGTAGTGTATTATCCAGCATCAATGTATCATCCTCCAGTAATGTATCATCCACCAGTCATGTTTCGTTAACCAGTAATGTATCATCCACCAGTAATTTATCATCCACCAGTATTGCATTATCCACCAGTAATGTATCATCCACCAGTAATGCATCATCCACCGGTAATTTTTCGTCCACCAGTAATTTATCATCCCCCAGTAATGTATCATTCACCAGTAATGTATCATCCATCAGTAACGTATCATCCACTAGTAATGTATCATCCTCCAGTGATGTATCATCCTCCAGTTATGAATCATCCTCCAGTAATGTATCGTCCAACAGTAATATGTCATCAACCAGTAATTTATCATCCTCCATTAAAGTATCATCCACCACAAATGTATCATCGACAAGCAATGTATCATCCACCAGTAAAGTATCATCCACCAGAAATGTATCATCCACGAGTAATGTATCATCCACCAGTAAAGCATCGTCCACCAGAAATATATCATCCACCAGTAATGCTCCGTCCAGCAGTAATGTATCATCCACCAATAATGTATCATCCAGCAGTAATGAATCGTCCAGCAGTTATGCATCATCCAGCAGTAATGTATCATCCACCAGTAATGCGTCGTCCAGCAGAAATGTATCATCTTCCAGTAATGTATCATCCACCAGTAATGTATCATCCACCAGTAATGTATCATCCACCAGTAATGTATCGTCCAGCAGAAATGTATCATCCTACAGTAATGTATCATCCATCAGAAACGTATCATCCACCAGTAGTGTATCATCCACCAGTAATTTTTCGTCCAGCAGTAATGTATCATCCACCTGTAATGTGTCATCCACCAGTAATGTATCATCCACCAGTAATGTATCATCCACCAGTAGTGTATCATCCACTAGTAATGTATCATCCACCAGTAATGTTTCGTCCACCAGTAATTTATCATCCATCAGTAATGTATAACCCACCAGTAATGTATCATTCTCCGTTAATGTATCAACCACCAGTAATGTATCATCCACAAGTAATGTATCATCCCCCTGTAATGTATCATCCACCATTAATTTATAATCCTCCAGTAATGTATCATCCACCAGTAAAGTATTATCCACCTGTAATG